>NW_028270188.1:54233919-54409280 GCF_037043375.1 Chiloscyllium plagiosum
CCCTCTCTCTCTCTCTCCCCCTCACACTCTCCCCTCTCTCTCTCTCTCCCCCTCACACTCTCCCCTCTCTCTCTCTCTCCCCCTCACACTCTCCCCCTCTCTCTCTCTCCCTCTCCCCCCTCACACTCTCCCCTCTCTCTCTCTCTCCCCCTCACACTCTCCCCCTCTCTCTCTCTCCCCCTCACACTCTCCCTCTCTCTCTCTCACCCCCTCACACTCTCCCCCTCTCTCTCTCCCCCTCACACTCTCCCCTCTCTCTCTCTCTCCCCCTCACACTCTCCCCTCTCTCTCTCTCTCCCCCTCACACTCTCCCTCTCTCTCTCTCTCCCCCTCACACTCTCCCCTCTCTCTCTCTCTCCCCCTCACACTCTCCCCTCTCTCTCTCTCTCCCCCTCACACTCTCCCCTCTCTCTCTCTCTCCCCCTCACACTCTCCCCTCTCTCTCTCTCTCCCCCTCACACTCTCCCCTCTCTCTCTCTCTCCCCCTCACACTCTCCCCTCTCTCTCTCTCTCCCCCTCACACTCTCCCCTCTCTCTCTCTCTCCCCTCACACTCTCCCCTCTCTCTCTCTCTCCCCCTCACACTCTCCCCTCTCTCTCTCTCTCCCCCTCACACTCTCCCCTCTCTCTCTCTCTCCCCTCACACTCTCCCCTCTCTCTCTCCCCCTCTCTCTCCTCTCTCTCTCCCCCCTCACACTCCCCCTCTCTCCTCTCTCCACTCTCCCTCTCTCTCTCTCCCCTCACACTCTCCCCTCTCTCTCTCTCTCCCCCTCACACTCTCCCCTCTCTCTCTCTCTCCCCCTCACACTCTCCCCTCTCTCTCTCTCTCCCCCTCACACTCTCCCTCTCTCTCTCTCTCCCCCTCACACTCTCCTCTCTCTCTCTCACTCTCCCTCTCTCCTCACTCTCCCCTCACTCTCTCCCCTCTCTCTCTCTCTCCTCTCCTCTCTCCCCCTCACACTCTCCTCTCTCTCTCTCTCTCCCCCTCACACTCTCCCCTCTCTCTCTCTCTCCCCTCACACTCTCCCCTCTCTCTCTCTCTCCCCCTCACACTCTCCCCTCTCTCTCTCTCTCCCCCTCACACTCTCCTCTCTCTCTCCCCTCACACTCTCCCTCTCTCTCTCTCTCCCCCTCACACTCTCCCCTCTCTCTCTCTCTCTCTCTCCCCTCACACTCTCCCCTCTCTCTCTCCTCTCCCCTCACACTCTCCCCTCTCTCTCTCTCCCCCTCACACTCTCCCCTCTCTCTCTCTCTCCCCCTCACACTCTCCCCTCTCTCTCTCTCTCCCCCTCACACTCTCCCCTCTCTCTCTCCTCTCCCCTCACACTCTCCCCTCTCTCCTCCCTCTCTCTCCACCTCACACTCTCCCCTCCTCTCTCTCTCCCCCTCACACTCTCCCCTCTCTCTCTCTCTCCCCTCACACTCCCCTCTCTCTCTCTCCACCTCACACTCTCCCTCTCTCTCTCTCTCCCCCTCACACTCTCCCCTCTCTCTCTCTCTCTCTCTCCCCCTCACACTCTCCCCTCTCTCTCTCTCTCTCTCTCCCCCTCACACTCTCCCCTCTCTCTCTCCCCTCACACTCTCCCCTCTCTCTCTCTCTCCACCTCACACTCTCCCCTCTCTCTCTCTCTCTCCACCTCACACTCTCCCCTCTCTCTCTCTCTCTCTCCCCCTCACACTCTCCCCTCTCTCTCTCCCTCTCTCTCTCCACCTCACACTCTCCCCTCTCTCTCTCTCTCCCCCTCACACTCTCCCCCTCTCTCTCTCTCCACCTCACACTCTCCCCTCTCTCTCTCTCTCCCCCTCACACTCTCCCCCTCTCTCTCCACCTCACACTCTCCCCTCTCTCTCTCTCCACCTCACACTCTCCCTCTCTCTCTCTCCCCTCCCTCTCTCTCTCTCTCCCCTCACACTCTCCCCTCTCTCTCTCTCTCTCTCCCCTCACACTCTCCCCTCTCTCTCTCTCTCTCTCCCCCTCACACTCTCCCCTCTCTCTCTCTCTCTCCCCCTCACTCTCCCCCTCTCTCTCTCTCCACCTCACACTCTCCCCCTCTCTCTCTCTCTCCCCTCACACTCTCCCCTCTCTCTCTCTCTCTCTCCCCCTCAGACTTTCTCACTCTCTCTCCCTGCCCCTCACCTGTTCACCTCTCACCCTCTCCATGTCCATCCACATTTGCCTCTGACCCCATCCTCCTATCCCTGCTCTGCAACTCCCTCCATTCTCTGCTTGACCTTCTCCATGGGGGGGGGGGGGGGGGAGAGGAGGGGGAATGTATTGCTGTGGATCAGATGCCGATGGTGGTGGTAGGCGCTAGCAAAACGCAGGACGGTCACACAGCTCATTCCCCCACCCCAATCCAGACACATAGAAGAGACCCAGAGGTCTGACCCAGAGGCTCTCTCACCTCCTCCTGCGGGTGCAATGCAAGTTGCTGAGCCGTTTGCATGTGTTCTGCATTGATTTTACCCCCTTCCCCGTCCCCCAGCCTTCACTCTGTCTGCCCCATGCCTGCAGCACTGCGCAGGCGCAGCTCCCTCCTGTTTGTCTCTTGTCCCCCGAGCACCAGCTGTCAATCAAACACACACCACCCAATCGCCGTTCGCGACGCAGTGCGTGCCGCGTCACCTGCGGGGCGGACGTGACGTCGACGCTTAGCCGCCTCTCCCCTTTACAGAGTCGGGTCGCGGCCATGTTTGTGCGGGGCGGCCTCATTCTCCCTCCCTCCCTGTTTGAGGGGGCCTTGGACACTTGACCCAGTCCCCTCCAGGGCAAGGAGGGGCCATTCGGCCCATCCAGTCTGCTCTGACCCTCCGAAGAGCAACCCCTGACAAACACACCCTGGTGTGATTAGGAGTGCTGGACCGAGTAATAATAATAATGAGCCCCCCGCGGGTGATCAGATGAAGGATCAAACAGCCCACTAGCACATGGGTGGCACATGGGTGGCACATGTGGTTAGCACTGCTGCCTCACAGCGCCAGAGACCCGGGTTCGATTCCCGCCTCAGGCGACTGACTGTGTGGAGTTTGCACATTCTCCCCGTGTCTGCGTGGGTTTCCTCCGGGTGCTCCGGTTTCCTCCCACAGTCCAAAGATGTGCAGGGTCAGGTGAATTGGCCATGCTAAATTGTCCCGTAGTGTTAGGTAAGGGGTAAATGTAGGGGTATGGGTGGGTTGCGCTTCGGCGGGTCGGTGTGGACTCGTTGGGCCGAAGGGCCTGTTTCCACGCTGAAATGCAATCTGCCAACCGAGTGTAACGGCAGCGAGAGCGTTGGCGAGAGGGTGGTGTTGCAAAGGCCCAGCAGGTCAGGCAGCGTCTGAGGGGCAGGAGAAAAAAGCTCCTTCGTCAGGAATGAGGCTTGTGGGCCAGGGGTGGGGTGCTGAGAGGTTAATGGGAGGGGGTGGGGGAGAGAAGGTAGCTGCCAGTGCAATAGGTAGATGGAGGTGGAGGTCATGGTGATAGGTGGGGAGGGTGGAGCTGATAGGTGGGAAAAGGCCATGGACAGGTCAGGAGGGCGGTGCCGAGATGGAGGGATTGGGATACGGTGGGGGGGGGGGGGAAATGAAGAAACTGGTGAAGCCATGGGGTTGAAGTGTTCCGAGGCGGAAGATGAGGCGTTCTTCCTCCAGGCCTCGGGTGGTGAGGGAGCGGTGGTGGAGGAGGCCCAGGATGTCCATGTCCTCGGCAGAGCGGGAGGGGCAGTTGAAATGTTGGGCCACGGGGCGGTGTGGTTGATTGGTGTGCGGGTGTCCCGGAGATGTTCCCTAAAGCGCTCTGCTAGGATGCGCCCAGTCTCCCCAATGTAGAGGAGGCCGCATCGGGAGCAACGGATACAGTAGATGACGTGCGCGGATGTGCAGGTGGATATCTGTTGGATGTGGAAGGTGAGGGAGGAGGTGTGGGCGCAGGTTTTGCAATTCCTACGGCGGCAGGGGAAGGTGCCGGGATGGGAGGGTGGGCTGGTGGGACCTGACGAGGGAGTCGCGGAGGGAAGGGTCTCTCCGGAACGCTGATAGAGCTGGGGAGGGAAATATATATCCCTCGTGGTTGGGCCCATTACAAATAATGAAAAACAGGGTGGTGCTGCAGACCCAGACCAAATGGCTGGACTAACAGGATGGAGATAGGAATATTACGCTAACCAGAGAAACAAGCCATCCAAAACGGTACCGCCTCATGAAGTTAAGAATCTCACAACACCGGGGTATAGTCCCACAGGCTAATTTGAAAGGACCTGGCTTTCAGAACTGCCTGAGGAAGGGGCAGCGCTCCGAAAGCTAGTGCTTCCAAATAAACCCGTTGCACTATAACCTGGTTGTTGGGTGACTGTTAACTCTGTCCACCCCACAATTCCAACACCGACACCTCCACCTCAAACCCATTCAGGTAGAGGGACCATAACACCGTGATGTGGGCGGCACGGTGGCACAGTGGTTAGCACTGCTGCCTCACAGCGCCGGAGACCCGGGTTCAATTCCCGCCTCAGGCGACTGACTGTGTGGAGTTTGCACGTTCTCCCCGTGTCTGCGTGGGTTTCCTCCGGGTGCTCCGGTTTCCTCCCACAGTCCAAAAGATGTGCAGGTCAGGTGAATTGGCCATGCTAAATTGCCCGTAGTGTTAGGTAAGGGGTAAATGTAGGGGTATGGGTGGGTTGCGCTTCGGCGGGGCGGTGTGGACTTGTTGGGCCGAAGGGCCTGTTTCCACACTGTAATGTAATCTAATCTAATCTAAAACAATTTGTCATGGTGTCAAAACAGTAAGGAAGATTTTACAGACAGCCTTCAAAATAGAGGGAGTCAGCCCTGGAGCGTCGGAGGCTGAGGGGTGACCTTATAGAGGTTTATAAAATCATGAGGGGCATGGATAGGGTGGATAGCCTTTTTCCCAGGGGAGGAGAGACCAACATTAGAGGGGCATAGGTTTAAGACAAAGGGGGAAATGTTTAAAAGGGACCTAAAGATGATAGACAAGGTCTTTTCCCTGGGGTGGTCCAGAGCTAGTGGGCAGAACCTGGGTGGCACAGTGGCTCAGTGGTTAGCACCGCTGCCTCACGGCGCCAGGGACCCGGGTTCGAATCCAGCCTCGGGGTGTGTGTCTGTGTGGAGTTTGCACATTCTCCCCGTGTCTGCGTGGGTTTCCTCCAGGTGCTCCGGTTTCCTCCCACAGTCTAAAAGATGTGCAGGTCAGGGTGGATTGGCCATGCTAAATTGTCCCATAGTGCCCAGGGATGTACAGGTTAGGGTGGATTGGCCATGCTAAATTGTCCCATAGTGCCCAGGGATGTGCAGGTTAGGGTGGATTGGCCATGCTAAATTGTCCCATAGTGCCCAAGGGATGTGCAGGTTAGGGTGGATTGGCCATGCTAAAGTGTCCCGTAGTGCCCAGGGATGTGCAGGTTAGGGTGGATTGGCCATGCTAAATTGTCCCGTAGTGCCCAGGGATGTGAAGGTTAGGGTGGATTGGCCATGCTAAATTGTCCCGTAGTGCCCAGGGATGTGCAGGTTAGGGTGGATTGGCCATGCTAAATTGTCCCATAGTGTCCAGGGATGTGCAGGTTAGGGTGGATTGGCCATGCTAAATTGTCCCATAGTGCCCCAGGGATGTGCAGGTTAGGGTGGGATGGCCATGCTAAATTGTCCCGTAGTGCCCAGGGATGTGCAGGTTAGGGTGGATTGGCCATGCTAAATTGTCCCATAGTGCCCAGGGATGTGCAGGTTAGGGTGGGATGGCCATGCTAAATTGTCCCATAGTGCCCCAGGGATGTGCAGGTTAGGGTGGATTAGCCATGCTAAATTGTCCCATAGTGCCCAGGGATGTGCAGGTTTAGGGTGGGATGGCCATGCTAAATTGTCCCGTAGTGCCCAGGGATGTGCAGGTTAGGGTGGATTGGCCATGCTAAATTGTCCTGTAGTGCCCAGGGATGTGCAGGTTAGGGTGGATTGGCCATGCTAAATTGTCCCATAGTGCCCAGGGATGTGCAGGTTAGGGTGGATTGGCCATGCTAAAGTGTCCCGTAGTGTCCAGGGATGTGCAGGTTAGGGTGGATTGGCCATGCTAAATTGTCCCATAGTGCCCAGGGATGTGCAGCTAGGGTGGATTGGCCATGCTAAATTGTCCCGTAGTGTCCAGGGATGTGTAGGTTAAGTGCATTAGTCAGGGGTAAGTGTAGAGTAAAAGGGTGGGGTAATGGGTCTGGGTGGGTTACTCTTCAAAGGGTCTATTTCCGCACATAGGGATTGTATGAATTTTCGGGTGAGAGGGACAAGGTATAAAAGGGACCTGAGGGGCAACATTTTCACACAGAGGGTGGTACGTGTATGGAATGAGCTGCCAGAGGAAGTGGTGGAGGCTGGTACAATGACAGCATTTAAAAGGCATCTGGATGGGGACAGGAATAGGAAGGATTTAGAGGGATATGGACTCACTGGGGCTATATTAGGTTGTTATGTCAGGTCAGCATGGACAATATGGGCAGAAGGGTTTGTTTCTGTGCTGTACATCTCTCTGACTGTATGTTGGGGTTGTACAGGACATTGGTGAGGCCTCGTCTGGAGTACTGGTCGCCCTGTTACAGGAAGGCGATTATTAAACCGGAGAGGGTTCAGGAGACATATACCAGGATGTTGCTGGGAACGGGGGAGTTTGAGTTCGAAGGAGAGGCTGGATAGACTGGGACATTTTTCACTGGAGTGTCGGAGGTTGAGAGATGACATTATAGAGCTTAATAAAAACATGAGGATTACAGATCGCGTTAATGACAGCTGCCTTTTCCTGGGGATGGGGGGGATTTCAAGGCGAGAGGGAAGAGAAGGAAGATTTGAAAAAGACATGAGGGGGCGTTATGTTTTTCACAGAGGGCAGTGTGCGTGTAGAATGACCCTTGGACAGCACCCACTCCCTCAGCACTGACCCTCCAACAGCACCCACTCCCTCAGCACTGACCCTTCCACAGCACCCACTCCCTCAGCACTGACCCTCCGACAGCACCCACTCCCTCAGCACTGACCCTCCCACAGCACCCACTTCCTCAGCGCTGACACTCCGAGAGCACCCACTCCCTCAGCGCTGACCCTCCGACAGGGCACTCCCTCAGCACTGACCCTCCGAGAGCACCCACTCCCTCAGCACTGACCCTCCCACAGTACCCACTTCCTCAGCGCTGACACTCCGAGAGCACCCACTCCCTCAGCGCTGACCCTCCGACAGGGCACTCCCTCAGCACTGACCCTCCGACAGCACCCGCTCCCTCAGCACTGACCCTCCCACAGTACCCACTACCTCAGCGCTGACCCTCCGACAGGGCACTCCCTCAGCACTGACCCTCCAACAGCACCCACTCCTTCAGCACTGACCCTCCAACAGCACCCACTCCCTCAGCACTGACCCTCCCACAGCACCCACTCCCTCAACGCTGACCCTCCGACAGCACCTGCTCCCTCAGCACTGACCCTCCGACAGCACCCACTCCCTCAGCACTGACCCTCCCACAGCACCCACTCCCTCAACACTGACCCTTCGACAGCACCTGCTCCCTCAGCACTGACCCTCCGACAGCACCCACTCCCTCAGCACTGACCCTCCGACAGCACCCACTCCCTCAGCACTGACCCTCCCACAGCACCCACTCCCTCAACACTGACCCTTCGACAGCACCAGCTCCCTCAGCACTGACTCTCCGACAGCACCCACTCCCTCAGCACTGACCCTCCAACAGCACCCACTCCCTCAGTGCTGACCCTCCGACAGCACCCATTCCCTCAGCGCTGACCCTCCAACAGCACCCACTCCCTCAGTGCTGACCCTCCAACAGCACCCACTCCCTCAGTGCTGACCCTCCGACAGCACCCACTCCCTCAGCACTGACCCTCCCACAGCACCCACTCCCTCAACACTGACCCTCCGACAGCACCCACTCCCTCAGCACTGACCCTCCCACAGCACCCACTCCCTCAGCACTGACCCTCCCACAACTCCCACTCCCTCAGCACTGACCCTCCCACAGCACCTACTCCCTCAGCACTGACCCTCCGACAGCATCCGCTCCCTCAGCACTGACCCTCCAACAGCAACCACACCCTCAGTGCTGACCCTCCGACAGCACCCACTCCCTCAACACTGACCCTCTGACAGCACCCACTCCCTCAGCACTGACCCTCCCACAGCACCCACTTCCTCAGCACTGACCCTCCCACAGCACCCACTCCCTCAGCACTGACCGTCCCACAGCATCCGCTCCCTCAGCACTGACCCTCCAACAGCACCCACTCCCTCAGTGCTGACCCTCCGACAGCACCCACTCCCTCAACACTGACCCTCCGACAGCACCCACTCCCTCAGCACTGACCCTCCGACAGCACCCACTCCCTCAGCACTGACCCTCCCACAGCACCCACTCCCTCAGCACTGACCGTCCCACAGCATCCGCTCCCTCAGCACTGACCCTCCAACAGCACCCACTCCCTCAGTGCTGACCCTCCGACAGCACCCGCTCCCTCAGCACTGACCCTCCGACAGAACGCGCTCCCTCAGCACTGACCCTCCGACAGCACCCACTCCACAGCGCCCACTCCCTCAGCACTGACCCTCCGACAGCGTCCACCCCCTCAGCACTGACCCTCTGACAGCACCCACTCCTTCAACACTGACCCTTCGACAGCACCCACTCCCTCAGCACTGACCCTCCAACAGCACCCAATCTCTCAGCACTGACCCTCCGACAGCACCCGCTCCCTCAGCACTGACCCTCCGACAGCACCCACTCCCTCAGCCCTGACCCTCCAACAGCACCCGCTCCCTCAGCACTGACCCTCCGACAGCACCCACTCCCTCAACACTGACCCTTCGACAGCACCCACTCCCTCAGCACTGACCCTCCAACAGCACCCAATCTCTCAGCACTGACCCTCCCACAGTACCCACTCCCTCAGCACTGACCCTCCAACAGCACCCACTCCCTCAGCACTCTCCCTCTGACAGCCCCCACTTCCTCAGCGCTGACCGTCTGACAGCACCCCCTCCCTCAGCACTGACCCTTTCATAGAGCCCGCTCCCTCAGCCCTGACCCTGCGACAGCACCCACTCCCTCAGCACTGACCCTCCAACAGCACCCACTCCCTCAGTGCTGACCCTCCGACAGCACCCATTCCCTCAGCGCTGACCCTCCAACAGCACCCACTCCCTCAGTGCTGACCCTCCAACAGAACCCACTCCCTCAGTGCTGACCCTCCGACAGCACCCACTCCCTCAGCACTGACCCTCCCACAGCACCCACTCCCTCAGCACTGACCCTCCCACAGCACCCACTCCCTCAGCACTGACCCTCCCACAGCACCCACTCCCTCAGCACTGACCCTCCCACAGCTCCCACTCCCTCAGCACTGACCCTCCCACAGCACCTACTCCCTTAGCACTGACCCTCCGACAGCATCCGCTCCCTCAGCACTGACCCTCCAACAGCACCCACTCCCTCAACACTGACCCTCCGACAGCACCCACTTCCTCAGCACTGACCCTCCCACAGCACCCACTCCCTCAGCACTGACCGTCCCAGAGCATCCGCTCCCTCAGCACTGACCCTCCAACAGCACCCACTCCCTCAGTGCTGACCCTCCGACAGCACCCACTCCCTCAACACTGACCCTCCGACAGCACCCACTCCCTCAGCACTGACCCTCCGACAGCACCCACTCCCTCAGTACTGACCCTCTGACAGTGCACTCCCTCAGCACTGATCCTCCGACAAAACGCGCTCCCTCAGCACTGACCCTCCGACAGTGCACTCCCTCAGCGCTGACCGTCTGACAGCACCCCCTCCCTCAGCACTGACCCTTTCATCGAGCCCGCTCCCTCAGCCCTGACCCTGCGACAGCACCCACTCCCTCAGCACTGACCCTCCGACAGCACCCACTCCCTCAGCACTGACCCTCCCACAGCACCCACTCCCTCAGCACTGACCCTCCCACAGCACCCACTCCCTCAACACTGACCCTCCGACAGCACCCACTCCCTCAGCACTGACCCTTTCATCGAGCCCGCTCCCTCAGTGCTGACCCTCCAACAGCACCCATTCCCTCAGCGCTGACCCTCCAACAGCACCCACTCCCTCAGTGCTGACCCTCCAACAGCACCCACTCCCTCAGTGCTGACCCTCCGACAGCACCCACTCCCTCAGCACTGACCCTCCCACAGCACCCACTCCCTCAACACTGACCCTCCGACAGCACCCACTCCCTCAGCACTGACCCTCCCACAGCACCCACTCCCTCAGCACTGACCCTCCCACAGCTCCCACTCCCTCAGCACTGACCCTCCCACAGCACCTACTCCCTCAGCACTGACCCTCCGACAGCATCCGCTCCCTCAGCACTGACCCTCCAACAGCACCCACACCCTCAGTGCTGACCCTCCGACAGCACCCACTCCCTCAACACTGACCCTCCGACAGCACCCACTCCCTCAGCACTGACCCTCCCACAGCACCCACTTCCTCAGCACTGACCCTCCCACAGCACCCACTCCCTCAGCACTGACCGTCCCACAGCATCCGCTCCCTCAGCACTGACCCTCCAACAGCACCCACTCCCTCAGTGCTGACCCTCCGACAGCACCCGCTCCCTCAACACTGACCCTCCGACAGCACCCACTCCCTCAGCACTGACCCTCCGACAGCACCCACTCCCTCAGCACTGACCCTCCCACAGCACCCACTCCCTCAGCACTGACCGTCCCACAGCATCCGCTCCCTCAGCACTGACCCTCCAACAGCACCCACTCCCTCAGTGCTGACCCTCCGACAGCACCCGCTCCCTCAGCACTGACCCTCCGACAGAACGCGCTCCCTCAGCACTGACCCTCCGACAGCACCCACTCCACAGCGCCCACTCCCTCAGCACTGACCCTCCGACAGCGTCCACCCCCTCAGCACTGACCCTCTGACAGCACCCACTCCTTCAACACTGACCCTTCGACAGCACCCACTCCCTCAGCACTGACCCTCCAACAGCACCCAATCTCTCAGCACTGACCCTCCGACAGCACCCGCTCCCTCAGCACTGACCCTCCGACAGCACCCACTCCCTCAACACTGACCCTTCGACAGCACCCACTCCCTCAGCACTGACCCTCCAACAGCACCCAATCTCTCAGCACTGACCCTCCCACAGTACCCACTCCCTCAGCACTGACCCTCCAACAGCACCCACTCCCTCAGCACTCTCCCTCTGACAGCCCCCACTTCCTCAGCGCTGACCGTCTGACAGCACCCCCTCCCTCAGCACTGACCCTTTCATAGAGCCCGCTCCCTCAGCCCTGACCCTGCGACAGCACCCACTCCCTCAGCACTGACCCTCCAACAGCACCCACTCCCTCAGTGCTGACCCTCCCTCAGCACCCATTCCCTCAGCGCTGACCCTCCAACAGCACCCACTCCCTCAGTGCTGACCCTCCAACAGAACCCACTCCCTCAGTGCTGACCCTCCGACAGCACCCACTCCCTCAGCACTGACCCTCCCACAGCACCCACTCCCTCAGCACTGACCCTCCCACAGCACCCACTCCCTCAGCACTGACCCTCCCACAGCACCCACTCCCTCAGCACTGACCCTCCCACAGCTCCCACTCCCTCAGCACTGACCCTCCCACAGCACCTACTCCCTTAGCACTGACCCTCCGACAGCATCCGCTCCCTCAGCACTGACCCTCCAACAGCACCCACTCCCTCAACACTGACCCTCCGACAGCACCCACTCCCTCAGCACTGACCCTCCCACAGCACCCACTTCCTCAGCACTGACCCTCCCACAGCACCCACTCCCTCAGCACTGACCGTCCCACAGCATCCGCTCCCTCAGCACTGACCCTCCAACAGCACCCACTCCCTCAGTGCTGACCCTCCGACAGCACCCACTCCCTCAACACTGACCCTCCGATAGCACCCACTCCCTCAGCACTGACCCTCCGACAGCACCCACTCCCTCAGTACTGACCCTCTGACAGTGCACTCCCTCAGCACTGATCCTCCGACAAAACGCGCTCCCTCAGCACTGACCCTCCGACAGTGCACTCCCTCAGCACTGACCCTCCGACAGCACCCACTCCACAGCGCCCACTCCCTCAGCACTGACCCTCCGACAGCGCCCACCCCCTCAGCACTGACCCTCTGACAGCCCCCACCCCCTCAGCGCTGACCGTCTGACAGCACCCCCTCCCTCAGCACTGACCCTTTCATCGAGCCCGCTCCCTCAGCCCTGACCCTGCGACAGCACCCACTCCCTCAGCACTGACCCTCCGACAGCACCCACTCCCTCAGCACTGACCCTCCCACAGCACCCACTCCCTCAACACTGACCCTTCGACAGCACCTGCTCCCTCAGCACTGACTCTCCGACAGCACCCACTCCCTCAGCACTGACCCTCCAACAGCACCCACTCCCTCAGTGCTGACCCTCCGACAGCACCCACTCCCTCAGCACTGACCCTCCGACAGCACCCACTCCCTCAGCACTGACCCTCCGACAGCACCCACTCCCTCAGCACTGACCCTCCCACAGCACCCACTCCCTCAGCACTGACCCTCCCACAGCTCCCACTCCCTCAGCACTGACCCTCCCACAGCACCTACTCCCTCAGCACTGACCCTCCGACAGCATCCGCTCCCTCAGCACTGACCCTCCAACAGCACCCACACCCTCAGTGCTGACCCTCCGACAGCACCCACTCCCTCAACACTGACCCTCCGACAGCACCCACTCCCTCAGCACTGACCCTCCCACAGCACCCACTTCCTCAGCACTGACCCTCCCACAGCACCCACTCCCTCAGCACTGACCGTCCCACAGCATCCGCTCCCTCAGCACTGACCCTCCAACAGCACCCACTCCCTCAGTGCTGACCCTCCGACAGCACCCACTCCCTCAACACTGACCCTCCGACAGCACCCACTCCCTCAGCACTGACCCTCCGACAGCACCCACTCCCTCAGCACTGACCCTCCCACAGCACCCACTCCCTCAGCACTGACCGTCCCACAGCATCCGCTCCCTCAGCACTGACCCTCCAACAGCACCCACTCCCTCAGTGCTGACCCTCCGACAGCACCCGCTCCCTCAGCACTGACCCTCCGACAGAACGCGCTCCCTCAGCACTGACCCTCCGACAGCACCCACTCCACAGCGCCCACTCCCTCAGCACTGACCCTCCAACAGCGTCCACCCCCTCAGCACTGACCCTCTGACAGCACCCACTCCTTCAACACTGACCCTTCGACAGCACCCACTCCCTCAGCACTGACCCTCCAACAGCACCCAATCTCTCAGCACTGACCCTCCGACAGCACCCGCTCCCTCAGCACTGACCCTCCGACAGCACCCACTCCCTCAGCCCTGACCCTCCAACAGCACCCGCTCCCTCAGCACTGACCCTCCGACAGCACCCACTCCCTCAACACTGACCCTTCGACAGCACCCACTCCCTCAGCACTGACCCTCCAACAGCACCCAATCTCTCAGCACTGACCCTCCCACAGTACCCACTCCCTCAGCACTGACCCTCCAACAGCACCCACTCCCTCAGCACTCTCCCTCTGACAGCCCCCACTTCCTCAGCGCTGACCGTCTGACAGCACCCCCTCCCTCAGCACTGACCCTTTCATAGAGCCCGCTCCCTCAGCCCTGACCCTGCGACAGCACCCACTCCCTCAGCACTGACCCTCCAACAGCACCCACTCCCTCAGTGCTGACCCTCCGACAGCACCCATTCCCTCAGCGCTGACCCTCCAACAGAACCCACTCCCTCAGTGCTGACCCTCCGACAGCACCCACTCCCTCAGCACTGACCCTCCGACAGCACCCACTCCCTCAGCACTGACCCTCCCACAGCACCCACTCCCTCAGCACTGACCCTCCCACAGCACCCACTCCCTCAGCACTGACCCTCCCACAGCTCCCACTCCCTCAGCACTGACCCTCCCACAGCACCTACTCCCTTAGCACTGACCCTCCGACAGCATCCGCTCCCTCAGCACTGACCCTCCAACAGCACCCACTCCCTCAACACTGACCCTCCGACAGCACCCACTCCCTCAGTGCTGACCCTCCAACAGAACCCACTCCCTCAGTGCTGACCCTCCGACAGCACCCATTCCCTCAGCGCTGACCCTCCAACAGCACCCACTCCCTCAGTGCTGACCCTCCAACAGCACCCACTCCCTCAGTGCTGACCCTCCGACAGCACCCACTCCCTCAGCACTGACCCTCCCACAGCACCCACTCCCTCAACACTGACCCTCCGACAGCACCCACTCCCTCAGCACTGACCCTCCAACAGCACCCACTCCCTCAACACTGACCCTCCGACAGCACCCACTCCCTCAGCACTGACCCTCCCACAGCACCCACTTCCTCAGCACTGACCCTCCCACAGCACCCACTCCCTCAGCACTGACCGTCCCACAGCATCCGCTCCCTCAGCACTGACCCTCCAACAGCACCCACTCCCTCAGTGCTGACCCTCCGACAGCACCCACTCCCTCAACACTGACCCTCCGACAGCACCCACTCCCTCAGCACTGACCCTCCGACAGCACCCACTCCCTCAGTACTGACCCTCTGACAGTGCACTCCCTCAGCACTGATCCTCCGACAAAACGCGCTCCCTCAGCACTGACCCTCCGACAGTGCACTCCCTCAGCACTGACCCTCCGACAGCACCCACTCCACAGCGCCCACTCCCTCAGCACTGACCCTCCGACAGCGCCCACCCCCTCAGCACTGACCCTCTGACAGCCCCCACCCCCTCAGCGCTGACCGTCTGACAGCACCCCCTCCCTCAGCACTGACCCTTTCATCGAGCCCGCTCCCTCAGCCCTGACCCTGCGACAGCACCCACTCCCTCAGCACTGACCCTCCGACAGCACCCACTCCCTCAGCACTGACCCTCCCACAGCACCCACTCCCTCAACACTGACCCTTCGACAG
Organism: Chiloscyllium plagiosum; assembly: GCF_037043375.1. Lineage (NCBI taxonomy): Eukaryota > Metazoa > Chordata > Chondrichthyes > Orectolobiformes > Hemiscylliidae > Chiloscyllium > Chiloscyllium plagiosum. The sequence continues at coordinate 54,248,892 of NW_028270188.1, forward strand.
CACCTGCTCCCTCAGCACTGACTCTCCGACAGCACCCACTCCCTCAGCACTGACCCTCCAACAGCACCCACTCCCTCAGTGCTGACCCTCCGACAGCACCCATTCCCTCAGCGCTGACCCTCCAACAGCACCCACTCCCTCAGTGCTGACCCTCCAACAGCACCCACTCCCTCAGTGCTGACCCTCCGACAGCACCCACTCCCTCAGCACTGACCCTCCCACAGCACCCACTCCCTCAACACTGACCCTCCGACAGCACCCACTCCCTCAGCACTGACCCTCCCACAGCACCCACTCCCTCAGCACTGACCCTCCCACAGCTCCCACTCCCTCAGCACTGACCCTCCCACAGCACCTACTCCCTCAGCACTGACCCTCCGACAGCATCCGCTCCCTCAGCACTGACCCTCCAACAGCACCCACACCCTCAGTGCTGACCCTCCGACAGCACCCACTCCCTCAACACTGACCCTCCGACAGCACCCACTCCCTCAGCACTGACCCTCCCACAGCACCCACTTCCTCAGCACTGACCCTCCCACAGCACCCACTCCCTCAGCACTGACCGTCCCACAGCATCCGCTCCCTCAGCACTGACCCTCCAACAGCACCCACTCCCTCAGTGCTGACCCTCCGACAGCACCCACTCCCTCAACACTGACCCTCCGACAGCACCCACTCCCTCAGCACTGACCCTCCGACAGCACCCACTCCCTCAGCACTGACCCTCCCACAGCACCCACTCCCTCAGCACTGACCGTCCCACAGCATCCGCTCCCTCAGCACTGACCCTCCAACAGCACCCACTCCCTCAGTGCTGACCCTCCGACAGCACCCGCTCCCTCAGCACTGACCCTCCGACAGAACGCGCTCCCTCAGCACTGACCCTCCGACAGCACCCACTCCACAGCGCCCACTCCCTCAGCACTGACCCTCCGACAGCGTCCACCCCCTCAGCACTGACCCTCTGACAGCACCCACTCCTTCAACACTGACCCTTCGACAGCACCCACTCCCTCAGCACTGACCCTCCAACAGCACCCAATCTCTCAGCACTGACCCTCCGACAGCACCCGCTCCCTCAGCACTGACCCTCCGACAGCACCCACTCCCTCAGCCCTGACCCTCCAACAGCACCCGCTCCCTCAGCACTGACCCTCCGACAGCACCCACTCCCTCAACACTGACCCTTCGACAGCACCCACTCCCTCAGCACTGACCCTCCAACAGCACCCAATCTCTCAGCACTGACCCTCCCACAGTACCCACTCCCTCAGCACTGACCCTCCAACAGCACCCACTCCCTCAGCACTCTCCCTCTGACAGCCCCCACTTCCTCAGCGCTGACCGTCTGACAGCACCCCCTCCCTCAGCACTGACCCTTTCATAGAGCCCGCTCCCTCAGCCCTGACCCTGCGACAGCACCCACTCCCTCAGCACTGACCCTCCAACAGCACCCACTCCCTCAGTGCTGACCCTCCGACAGCACCCATTCCCTCAGCGCTGACCCTCCAACAGCACCCACTCCCTCAGTGCTGACCCTCCAACAGAACCCACTCCCTCAGTGCTGACCCTCCGACAGCACCCACTCCCTCAGCACTGACCCTCCCACAGCACCCACTCCCTCAGCACTGACCCTCCCACAGCACCCACTCCCTCAGCACTGACCCTCCCACAGCACCCACTCCCTCAGCACTGACCCTCCCACAGCTCCCACTCCCTCAGCACTGACCCTCCCACAGCACCTACTCCCTTAGCACTGACCCTCCGACAGCATCCGCTCCCTCAGCACTGACCCTCCAACAGCACCCACTCCCTCAACACTGACCCTCCGACAGCACCCACTCCCTCAGCACTGACCCTCCCACAGCACCCACTTCCTCAGCACTGACCCTCCCACAGCACCCACTCCCTCAGCACTGACCGTCCCAGAGCATCCGCTCCCTCAGCACTGACCCTCCAACAGCACCCACTCCCTCAGTGCTGACCCTCCGACAGCACCCACTCCCTCAACACTGACCCTCCGACAGCACCCACTCCCTCAGCACTGACCCTCCGACAGCACCCACTCCCTCAGTACTGACCCTCTGACAGTGCACTCCCTCAGCACTGATCCTCCGACAAAACGCGCTCCCTCAGCACTGACCCTCCGACAGTGCACTCCCTCAGCACTGACCCTCCGACAGCACCCACTCCACAGCGCCCACTCCCTCAGCACTGACCCTCCGACAGCGCCCACCCCCTCAGCACTGACCCTCTGACAGCCCCCACCCCCTCAGCGCTGACCGTCTGACAGCACCCCCTCCCTCAGCACTGACCCTTTCATCGAGCCCGCTCCCTCAGCCCTGACCCTGCGACAGCACCCACTCCCTCAGCACTGACCCTCCAACAGCACCCACTCCCTCAGTGCTGACCCTCCGACAGCACCCATTCCCTCAGCGCTGACCCTCCAACAGCACCCACTCCCTCAGTGCTGACCCTCCAACAGCACCCACTCCCTCAGTGCTGACCCTCCGACAGCACCCACTCCCTCAGCACTGACCCTCCCACAGCACCCACTCCCTCAACACTGACCCTCCGACAGCACCCACTCCCTCAGCACTGACCCTCCCACAGCACCCACTCCCTCAGCACTGACCCTCCCACAGCTCCCACTCCCTCAGCACTGACCCTCCCACAGCACCCACTCCCTCAGCACTGACCGTCCCACAGCATCCGCTCCCTCAGCACTGACCCTCCAACAGCACCCACTCCCTCAGTGCTGACCCTCCGACAGCACCCACTCCCTCAACACTGACCCTCCGACAGCACCCACTCCCTCAGCACTGACCCTCCGACAGCACCCACTCCCTCAGTACTGACCCTCTGACAGTGCACTCCCTCAGCACTGACCCTCCGACAGAACGCGCTCCCTCAGCACTGACCCTCCGACAGTGCACTCCCTCAGCACTGACCCTCCGACAGCACCCACTCCACAGCGCCCACTCCCTCAGCACTGACCCTCCGACAGCGTCCACCCCCTCAGCACTGACCCTCTGACAGCACCCACTCCCTCAACACTGACCCTTCGACAGCACCCACTCCCTCAGCACTGACCTTCCAACAGCACCCAATCTCTCAGCACTGACCCTCCCACAGTACCCACTCCCTCAGCACTGACCCTCCCACAGTACCCACTCCCTCAGCACTGACCCTCCAACAGCACCCACTCCCTCAGCACTCTCCCTCTGACAGCCCCCACTCCCTCAGCGCTGACCGTCTGACAGCACCCCCTCCCTCAGCACTGACCCTTTCATGGAGCCCGCTCCCTCAGCCCTGACCCTGCGACAACACCCACTCCCTCAGCGCTGGCCCGCCAACAGTGCCCGCTCCCTCAGCGCTGACCCTCCAACAGTGCCCGTTCCCTCAGCACTGACCCTCTGACAGTGCCCGCTCCCTCAGCACTGACTCTCCGACAGCACCCACTCCCTCAGCACTGACCCTCCGACAGCACCCACTCCCTCAGCACTGACCCTCCCATAGCACCCACTCCCTCAGCACTGACCCTCCGATAGCACCCACTCCCTCAGCACTGACCCTCCGACAGCACCCACTCCCTCAGCGCTGACCCTCCGACAGCACCCACTCCCTCAGCACTGACCCTCCGACAGCACCCACTCCCTCAGCACTGACCCTCCGACAGCACCCACTCCCTCAGCACTGACCCTCCCACAGCACCCACTCCCTCAGCACTGACCCTCCCACAGCACCCACTCCCTCAGCACTGACCCTCCGATAGCACCCACTCCCTCAGCACTGACCCTCCGATAGCACCCACTCCCTCAGCACTGACCCTCCGACAGCACCCACTCCCTCAGCACTGACCCTCCGATAGCACCCACTCCCTCAGCACTGACCCTCCGACAGCACCCACTCCCTCAGCGCTGACTCAGTGGTGGATTGTGGGTCCAGTTAAACGACATTTGGATTAGCACGTGGGTAGGAAAGTTTCAGAGGCCCGGGAGCAGGTCTAGTTTAGTTTGGGGATGATGGACAGGTCGGGCACAAGGGTCTGTTTACGTGCCGTGTGACTCCGTACTGGGGGGTGGGGGGGGGGGGGGGGGGGCAACACAGAGTCACACGAGCAGAGACCGATGGCCAGGTTCAGTTCCCTCAAGGACGGTCTCAACGCTGACCTTTGGGTTCACGACGCGTGATACCTGATACCCCCCCCCCCCCCTCCTCCCCCTACCCCGAACGCCCTGGCATTTCTGACCCTTGTCCACCCCAGTCCAGCGCTGGCACATCGGAAAATAGAACGCTTGACCCGTTCTGCCGTCGGTTCTGAAGAAATCTTACCGTCTGACTCCAGAGATGAAGGGAACTGAGGGAGCCATCTTGTCATGGAGTCCTGCCTCGATGAGCACCAGCCAGAAAGACATTCCCTGCTCGGTTATTGATCTGTCATTTTTTTTTTTAACCACGTTCATCCACAGAATGTGGGTGTTGCTGGCTGGGTCCCAGCATTTAGTCCCCGTCCCTAATTGCCCCACCTCGAGAAGGTCTGGGGAGGGGGCGAGCTGCCATCTTGAATCGCTCCAGTTTCCCCCCTCCCCCTTCCCCGTGCGGTGTAGGGACACAGGGCCCCCGTTAGGGAGGGAGTCCCAGGATTCTGACCCCGAAGGAACGGCCGAGATATTTCGGGACGGTGTGTGAGTGTGAGGGGGGTCACAGAGGGGCTGGTGTTCCCCGTGTTTCTGCTGCCCCCCCCCCCACCCCCGTCCAGCGGGGTAGAGGTGACGGGTTTGGGGAAGGTGCTGTCTAAGGAGCCTGGCTGCAGTGGGTCTTGTGGACGGTACACCCTGCTGTGACTGAGTGTCGGGCGGGGAGGGAAGGTCTGAGATACCCCCCCACACACACTGACTCAACTCACACAATCACTCAGAGAGTCAGTGTTGAGGGAGCGGGCGCTGTGGGAGGGTCAGTGCTGAGGGAGTGGGCGCTGTCAGAGGGTCAGTGCTGAGGGAGTGGGCGCTGTCAGAGGGTCAGTGCTGAGGGAGTGGGCGCTGTCAGAGGGTCAGTGCTGAGGGAGTGGGCGCTGTGGGAGGGTCAGTGCTGAGGGAGTGGGCGCTGTGGGAGGGTCAGTGCTGAGGGAGTGGGCGCTGTGGGAGGGTCAGTGCTGAGGGAGTGGGCGCTGTCAGAGGGTCAGTGCTGAGGGAGTGGGCGCTGTGGGAGGGTCAGTGCTGAGGGAGTGGGTGCTGTGGGAGGGTCAGCGCTGAGGGAGCGGGCGCTGTGGGAGGGTCAGCGCTGAGGGAGTGGGTGCTGTGGGAGGGTCAGCATCGAGGGAGTGGGCATTGTGTAGGGTCAGCGCTGAAGGAGCGGGCGCTGTCAGAGGGTCAGCATCGAGGGAGTGGGCGTTGTGTAGGGTCAGCGCTGAGGGAGCGGGTGCTGTCAGAGGGTCAGCATCGAGGGAGTGGGCGTTGTGTAGGGTCAGCGCTGAGGGAGCGGGCACTGTCGGAGGGTCAGCGCTGAGGGATTGGGCGCTGTCGGAGGGTCAGCGCTGAGGGAGCGGGCGCTGTGGGAGGGTCAGCACTGTGGGAGGGTCAGCGCTGAGGGAGCGGGCGCTGTGGGAGGGTCAGCGCTGAGGGAGCGGGCACTGTCGGAGGGTCAGTGCAGAGTCAGAGGGTGTTGTCGAATGGTCAGCGCTGAGGGAGCGGGCGCTGTGGGAGGGTCAGCGCTGAGGGAGCGGGCGCTGAGGGAGCGGGCACTGTCGGAGGGTCAGCGCTGAGGGGGCAGGCTCTGTCGGAGGGTCAGTGCTGAGGGAGCGGGCGCTGTGGGAGGGTCAGCGCTGAGGGGGCGGGCGCTGTCGGAGGGTCAGTGCTGAGGGAGCGGGTGCTGTGGGAGGGTCAGCACTGTGGGAGTGGGTGCTGTGGGAGGGTCAGCACTGAGGGGGCGGGCGCTGTCGGAGGGTCAGCACTGAGGGGGCGGGTGCTGTGGGAGGGTCAGTGCTGAGGGAGCAGGCGCTGTCGGAGGGTCAGTGCTGAGGGAGTGGGCGTTGTGGGAGGGTCAGCGCTGAGGGAGAGGGCGCTGTCGGAGGGTCAGTACTGAGGGAGTGGGCGCTTTAAGAGGGTCAGTGCTGAGGGAGTGGGCGTTGTGAGAGGGTCAGCGCTGAGGGAGTGGGCACTGTCGGAGGGTCAGTGCTGTGGGAGTGGGCGTTGTGAGAGGGTCAGCGCTGAGGGAGTGGGCACTGTCGGAGGGTCAGTGCTGTGGGAGTGGGCGTTGTGAGAGGGTCAGCGCTGAGGGAGTGGGCACTGTTGGAGGGTCAGCGCTGAGTGAACAGCCAAAAATATTTTCTGTTTGTGGAACCTTGCTGTGCGGAAACCGTCACAATATCGCAATTTGAGAAAGAAATGACCAAACGGTGTGGATCGAACCGAGGCGCTATGGCAATGCAACTTCAGTCAAAGCCTGGGCGACTCAGGGAAAGGTCAGGGGCATGTTTTACTTAAATATTTTATTGAATCGAAAAGCGATAAAATATTTTAAATTCAATCATTCTTCAGAGAGTGGATTGCCCTCAAAATGTGCACCAAAAATCAACATGTTCCTTCAAATATCGCAACATCGGAACCTTTGCGTGTTGAGGACTGTGCCCTCCCTCAGTTAAGACCCCCCCTCCCTCACCAGAACACCCCACGTCAGCCTCCAAATTCCCCCGCTTCCCGCTCCAACCCCCAAATCTACTCCAGGATCCATTCGAGGCCTGTGGAGTTCCTCTTCCTCCCCACCGTTTTTCCTGCCCCTCCTTCCGCTCATTGGCACTGCTTCCAGGTTCAGTGGTGGCCTCAGAGAGGGTTGGAAGGAGCGAGAGCAGCATGGGGACCCTGTACCCCCCCACTCCTCACCCCGGTATGGTCCCCCCCCTTAGGGGCTGGCATTACACGAAATGGAGGCCGGAAGCTTGACATTTCACCCTCTACCCCCAACAGGCTTTTGTCGCCTCGTTAGGCCCGAGCTGGGTTGCCCTTGGCGCCGGTTGAAAGGGGTGGGGGTGATGGGGGGTGGTAGTGGGGGAAGGGGATTTGGAGGGTGTCCTTGGATCCCTGAATCAATGTTCGTTTTCGGTTTTGTGGAGATAGCTAAAGGTGCAGGTTTGTCATTGACGCTCGCTCGGAGGCCCCGCGGTCAAATAAACACCGGTGACATCTTGAGCCTGACGGGGTAGGCCTCGGTCACCTGGGAGAGTTGAGAAAACTCTACGGGCCTTCGAAAAGAAAATCCCCGGTACAGGTTGGCGGGGCCTACTGCCGGCGAGACTCCTAAACAGGCTCCTCCCCGGCCTCCTCTGTTTCAGCTTGAGGTTCGGCCTTGACGTCCTTCACCTCCTCTTTGGCCGACACGGGTTCCGCGTGGTGCAGTTCGATGAGGAGCGTGTAGGCCAGGCTGCCTATTACGCCGCCAATCAGGGGCGCGACGATAGGGATCCACCACCAGCCGTTCCCGGCTCTGTGGGCACAGACAGAGGGTTAGCCTGGTCCCAGTTGGCGCCATTTTCCCTGCCCCCACCTTCTCCTTCCCAAACCAGTGTTCCTGTTCCTCCTATTTTCGTGCCACCTTCAACGATTCAGTCAGAGACACAACGATCAGGGGTTGGATTTCAAACCTACAGGACGGGGCCCACTCCCTCAATGCTGACCCTCCAACAGTGCCTGCTCCCTCAGTGCTGACCCTCCGACAGTGCCCACTCCCTCAGCGCTGACCCTCCGACAGTGCCCGCTCCCTCAGCGCTGACTCTCCGACAGCACCCGCTCCCTCAGCACTGACCCTCCGACAGTGCCCACTCCCTCAGCACTGACCCTCCGACAGCGCCCGCTCCCTCAGCACTGACCCTCCAACAGTGCCCGCTCCCTCAGCGCTGACCCTCTGACAGTGCGGCACTCCCTCAGCTCTGGCCCTCCCACAGGGCCCGCTCCCTCCACACTGACACTCTGATAGCACCCTCTCCCTCAGCACTGATCCTCTGACATTGCCCGCTCCCTCAGGGCTGACTCTCCGACAGCACCCAGTCTCTCAGCACTGACCCTCTGATAGCACCCTCTCTCTCAGCACTGACCCTCTGATAGCACCCTCTCCCTCAGCACTGACCCTCTGATAGTGCCCACTCCCTCAGCGCTTGCCCTCCAACAGTGCCCTACTCACTCAGCAGTGAGCCTCCAACAGTATGGGTGCTGTCGAGGGTCAGTGCTGAGGGGGCGGGCACTGTCAGAGGGTCAGTGCTGAGGGAGCGGGTGCTGTTAAGAGTCAACCACATCGCTGTGGGTCTGGAGTGACAAGTTGGCCAGACCAGGTAAGAATGGCAGATTCCTTTGCCCCTCACATCTCCTTGGAACTTTCCCCCTCTCAGCTTAAATGCATACTCCTGGTATTAGATATTTCAGCTCTGGGAAATGTATTCTAACAGTCACCCCTACCTGTGCATCTTACAGCCTTCTATCGAGTCTCCCCTCAGACTCCCAGAGAAAGCAATCCGGGATTTTCTAGCTTCTCCTTGTAGCTCACGCCCCCTTAATCCAGGTAGCTCCCTGGTAAACCCTGTTCTGCACCCTCTCCACAACCTCCCTGTTAATGTGGCGCCCAGAATTGAACGCAGTGCTGCCTTCAAACCAATACTTTTTGTATTTCCCCCCCTGAACTGTTTGTATAAATGCTGTTGTTGGAGTCTGTGTGGCTGCTCGCGCGGGTTCTGTTAACGTTCCCAGAGTTCCTGTTTTAAAATCGCCAACTCAACCCGTATGTCATGTCAATTTGATTTCCTCCTCCGAGGCAGACTATATGCAGATGTCAGCCGCTTACGTGAATTATGGGCAGATTCAACGCTCTTTCTGAGCAGGAGATATGCAAAGGGAGCTCTGATTATTGGTGGATCCCAGGCTACCACAGGATCTGGACCAGATGGGCCAATGGGCTGAGGAGTGGCAGATGGAGTTTAATTCAGATAAATGTGAGGTGCTGCATTTTGGGAAAGCAAATCTTAGCAGGACTTATACACTTAATGGTAAGGTCCGAGGGAGTGTTGCTGAACAAAGAGACCTTGGAGTGCAGGTTCATAGCTCCTTGAAAGTGGAGTCGCAGGTAGATAGGATAGTGAAGGCGGCGTTTGGTATGCTTTCCTTTATTGGTCAGAGTATTGAGTACAGGAGTTGGGAGGTCATGTTGCGGCTGTACAGGACACTGGTTAGGCCACTGTTGGAATATTGTGTGCAATTCTGGTCTCCCTGCTATAGGAAGGATGTTGTGAAACTTGAAAGGGTTCAGAAAAGATTTACAAGGCTGTTGCCAGGGTTGGAGGATTTGAGCTACAGGGAGAGGCTGAACATGCTGGGGCTGTTTCCCTGGAAGGTCAGAGGCTGAGGGGTGACCTTATAGAGGTTTATAAAATTATGAGGGGCATGGATAGGGTAAATAGGCAAAGTCTTTTCCCTGGGGTGGGGGAGTCCAGAACTAGAGGGTCATAGGTTTAGGGTGAGAGGGGAAAGATATAAAAGAGACCTAAGGGGCAACTTTTTCATACAGAGGATGGTATGGGTTTGGAATGAGCTGTCAGAGGAAGTGGTGGAGGCTGGTACAATCACAACATTTAAGAGGCATTTGGATGGGTATATGAATAGGAAGGGTTTGGAGGGATATGGGCCGGGTGCTGGCAGGTGGGACTCGATTGGGTTGGGATATCTGGTCAGCATTGTCGGGTTGGACCGAAGGGTCTGTTTCCGAGCAGTACATCTCTATGACTCTATAAATGGCTATGTGACGTCAATCTGTAAGTCTGTTTATGGGCGGCATGGTGGCTCAATGGTTAGCACTGCAGCCTCACGGCGCCAGGCACCCGGGTTCGATTTTCCCCCTTGGAGCGACTGTCTGTGTGGGGTTTGCACATTCTCTACACCCCCCCCCCCCCCCCAACCCCCGTGTCTGTGTGGGTTTCCACCGGGTGCTCCAGTTTTCTCCCACAATCCAAAGATGTGCAGGTTAGGGTGGATTGGCCATTCTAAATTGTCCCATAGTGCCCAGGGATGTGCAGGTTAGGGTGGATTGGCCGTGCTAAATTGTCCTGTAGTGCCCAGGGATGTGCAGGTTAGGGTGGATTGGCCATGCTAAATTGTCCCATAGTGCCCAGGGATGTGCAGGTTAGGGTGGATTGGCCATGCTAAATTGTCCCGTAGTGCCCAGGGATGTGCAGGTTAGGGTGGATTGGCCGTGCTAAATTGTCCCATAGTGCCCAGGGATGTGCAGGTTAGGGTGGATTGGCCATGCTAAATTGTCCCATAATGCCCAGGGATGTGCAGGTTAGGGTGGATTGGCCGTGCTAAATTGTCCCATAGTGCCCAGGGATGTGCAGGTTAGGGTGGATTGGCCATGCTAAATTGTCCCATAGTGCCCAGGGATGTGCAGGTTAGGGTGGATTGGCCATGCTAAATTGTCCCATAGTGTCCAGGGATGTGCAGGTTAGGGTGAACTGGCCATGCTAAATTGTCCCGTAGTGCCCAGGGATGTGCAGGTTAGGGTGGATTGGCCATGCTAAATTGTCCCATAGTGCCCAGGGATGTGCAGGTTTGGGTGGATTGGCCATGGGAAATTGTCCTGTAGTGCCCAGGGATGTGCAGGTTAGGGTGGATTGGCCATGCCAAATTGTCCCATAGTGCCCAGGGATGTGCAGGTTAGGGTGGATTGGCCATGCTAAATTGTCCCATAGTGCCCAGGGATGTGCAGGTTTGGGTGGATTGGCCGTGCTAAATTGTCCCATAGTGCCCAGGGATGTGCAGGTTAGGGTGAACTGGCCATGCTAAATTGTCCCATAGTGCCCAGGGATGTGCAGGTTTGGGTGGATTGGCCATGCTAAATTGTCCCATAGTGTCCAGGGATGTGCAGGTTAGGGTGGATTGGCCATGCTAAATTGTCCCATAGTGTCCAGGGATGTGCAGGTTAGGGTGGATTGGCCATGCCAAATTGTCCCATAGTGCCCAGGGATGTGCAGGTTAGGGTGGATTGGCCATGCTAAATTGTCCCATAGTGCCCAGGGATGTGCAGGTTAGGGTGGATTGGCCATGCTAAATTGTCCCATAGTGTCCAGGGATGTGCAGGTTAGGGTGGATTGGCCATGCTAAATTGTCCCATAGTGCCCAGGGATGTGCAGGTTAGGGTGGATCGGCCATGTTAAATTGTCCCGTAGTGTCCAGGGATGTGCAGGTTAGGGTGGATTGGCCATGCTAAATTGTCCCATAGTGCCCAGGGATGTGCAGGTTAGGGTGGATTGGCCATGCTAAATTGTCCCATAGTGCCCAGGGATGTGCAGGTTAGGGTGGATTGGCCATGCTAAATTGTCCCGTAGTGCCCAGGGATGTGCAGGTTAGGGTGGATTGGCCATGCTAAATTGTCCCATAGTGTTAGGTGAATTAGTAAATGTAGGGGAATAGGTCTGGGTGGGTTACTCCTCGGCGGGTCGGTGTGGACTTGTTGGGCCGAAGGGCCTGTTTCCATACTGTAGGGAATCGAATCAAACCCAGTGGGTCCTGCCCAGGCAAATACACTGCAATTGTAAGTTAATTCTTGCAAATTACGGAAACGGTATCTGCTTCTGATGCGAACTGTATGTTACTCCTGCGCAATTCCGAGCACCCTTATCCAAATTCCCTCCTGTTAGGTACGTTTGGTTCCTCAAGTACACACTGACTGTACAAATTCTCTGCACCTCTGAAGCAAAATGGATACAAATCCCACTCCCCCCCACCTCCCCAACCCCGTTCCTGCGGTCGCAACTCAAAGTGTCCAATTATGCAGGTTGTGTGGAATTCTGCAAAATCCCACGCGAATTCTGCACAATTCCATGCCTCCCAACGGGAAATGGGAGGAGGTTCCCTGAGATTGTGAGTGGATGATGTGCATGCAGATTCTATGTAACTTGGTACATCCTGAGATAAATACATGCAAACCGCCTGATGGTTATAACCATGTCATATTAAATCTGGCAAGTTACCTCAATTCTATCTCCCACATCCAAATCTAAAGTAAATTCTACATCATTCTGTGCCTCCCCAGGCGAAAAAAAAAACTTGCAAACTTTTGAGGATTGTAGGTGAACATTGTTAAATTGTGCAGGTAATGGAAATTCTGTCCGTGCTGTCTATCCAAATCACTACAAGTAAATTGAACGTTAAATCTAAGTGGCTTTTCGGCAGATTTGTCATTCCGTGATTCGATTCCCTACAGTGTGGAAACAAACAGTCCACTCCAAAAAGGAACCCACCCAGACCCATTTTCCTCTGATGAATGCACCTAATACTACAGGACAATTTAGCATGGCCAATCCACCCTAACCTGCACATCCCTGGACACTATGGGGCAATTTAGCATGGCCAATCCACCCTAACCTGCACATCCCTGGGCACTATGGGACAATTTAGCATGGCCAATCCACCCTAACCTGCACATCCCTGGGCACTACAGGACAATTTAGCACGGCCAATCCACCCTAACCTGCACATCCCTGGGCACTATGGGACAATTTAGCATGGCCAATCCACCCTAACCTGCACATCCCTGGGCACTATGGGACAATTTAGCATGGCCAATCCACCCTAACCTGCACATCCCTGGGCACTATGGGACAATTTAGCATGGCCAATCCACCCTAACCTGCACATCCCTGGGCACTACGGGACAATTTAGCATGGCCAATCCACCCTAATCCGCACATCCCTGGGCACTATTGGACAATTTGGCATGGCCAATCCACCCTAACCCGCACATCCCTGGGGCACTATGGGACAATTTAGCATGGCCAATCCACCCTAATCCGCACATCCCTGGGCACTATTGGACAATTTGGCATGGCCAATCCACCCTAACCTGCACATCCCTGGGCACTATTGGACAATTTGGCATGGCCAATCCACCCTAACCTGCACATCCCTGGGCATTATGGGACAATTTAGCATGGCCAATCCACCCTAACCTGCACATCCCTGGGCACTATTGGACAATTTGGCATGGCCAATCCACCCTAACCTGCACATCCCTGGGCACTATGGGACAATTTAGCATGGCCAATCCACCCTAACCTGCACATCCCTGGGCATTATGGGACAATTTAGCGTGGCCAATCCACCCTAACCTGGGCACTACAGGACAATTTAGCATGGCCAATCCACCCTAACCTGCACATCCCTGGACACTATGGGACAATTTAGCATGGCCAATCCACCCTAACCTGCACATCTCTGGGGCACTACGGGACAATTTAGCATGGCCAATCCATCCTAACCTGCACATCCCTGGGCACTACGGGACAATTTAGCATGGCCAATCCACCCTAACCTGCACATCCCTGGGCACTATGGGACAATTTAGCATGGCCAATCCACCCTAATCCGCACATCCCTGGACACTATGGGACAATTTAGCATGGCCAATCCACCCTAAACTGCACATCCCTGGGCACTATGGGACAATTTAGCATGGCCAATCCACCCTAACCTGCACATCCCTGGGCACTATGGGACAATTTAGCATGGCCAATCCACCCTAACCTGCACATCCCTGGGCACTATGGGACAATTTAGCATGGCCAATCCACCCTAACCTGCACATCCCTGGGCACTATGGGACAATTTAGCACGGCCAATCCACCCTAACCTGCACATCCCTGGGCACTATGGGACAATTTAGCATGGCCAATCCACCCTAATTTGCACATCCCTGGGCACTATGGGACAATGTAGCATGGCCAATCCACCCTAATCTGCACATCCCTGGGCACTACGGGACAATTTAGCATGGCCAATCCACCCTAATTTGCACATCCCTGGGCACTATGGGACAATTTAGCATGGTCAATCCACCCTAACCTGCACATCCCTGGGCACTATGGGACAATTTAGCTGGCCAATCCACCCTTATCCGCACATCCCTGGGCACTATGGGAAAATTTAGCATGGCCGATCCACCCTAACCTGCACATCCCTGGGCACTATGGGACAATTTAGCATGACCAATCCACCCTAACCTGCACATCCCTGGGCACGATGGGACAATTTAGCATGGCCAATCCACCCTAACCTGCACATCCCTGGGCACTATGGGACAATTTAGCACGGCCAATCCACCCTAACCTGCACATCCCTGGGCACGATGGGACAATTTAGCATGGCCAATCCACCCTAACCTGCACATCCCTAGGCACTATGGGACAATTTAGCATGGCCAATCCACCCTAACCTGCACATCCCTGGGCACTATGGGACAATTTAGCATGGCTAATCCACCCTAACCTGCACATCCCTAGGCACTATGGGACAATTTAGCATGGCCAATCCACCCTAACCTGCACATCCCTGGGCACTATGGGACAATTTAGCATGGCCAATCCACCCTAACCTGCACATCCCTAGGCACTATGGGACAATTTAGCATGGCCAAACCACCCTAACCTGCGGGAGGAAACCAGAGCACCTGGAGGAAACCTGCACAGACACTGGAAGAATGTGTAAACTCCACACAGACAGTTGCCCGAGGCTGTGAATTGAAGCTGGGACCCTGGTGCTGTGAGGCAGCAGTGCTAACCACTGAGCCACCGTGCCATCCAGCTGAATGTGTGTCAGTTTTGTGCCAATTGCATCGGTGCTTGATTCCGTAGCTCCCCACTGTTGGCCTGCGCGGGGACATTGCTGGGTGCCGGGTGAGCGAGGTCTGGGTCATACTTGAAAACTTCAGTCCCCCAGCCAGCCACGAATGTGAAGAGTCTGGGTCCAAGGTCTCTCGCTGGGTTGATGGCATAGCCGGTGTTGGCACCCATAGCAGCACCGATGACGAGTACCGAGACCGAGATCAGCAACGGCTGGAGGAAAGCCGGGGCACCAGCATTTTTGGCGTCGCCGACACTCAAGACGCAAATCAACAAAACAGCGGTGCCAATTACCTGGGGGGGTGGAGAGATATCGAGTTTAGCGCCATGACTCAGGACACACAGACATCCCCATGACTGTTACTGGAAGCCACAATGGACCCCAGACCAGACCCCAACACCACCAACCCCAACACCACCAACCCCAACATCACCAACCCCAACACCACCAACCCCGACATCACCAACCCCAACACCACCAACCCCGATATCACCAACCCCAACACCACCAACCCCGATATCACCAACCCCAACACCACTAACCCCAACATCACCAACCGCAACACCACTAACCCCAACATCACCAACCGCAACACCACTAACCCCGATATCACCAACCCCAACAAAACTAACCCCGACATCACCAACCCCAACATCACCAACTCCAACATCACCAACCCCAACATCACCAATCCCAACATCACCAACCCCAACATCACCAACTCCAACATCACCAACCGCAACACCAACCCCGATATCACCAACCCCAACACCACTAACTCCAACATCACCAACCGCAACACCACTAACCCCAACATCACCAACCGCAACACCACCAACTCCAACATCACCAACCGCAACACCAACCCCGATATCACCAACCCCGACATCACCAACCCCAACATCACCAACCCCAACATCACCAACCCCAACACCACCAACCCCAACATCACCAACCCCAACACCACCAACCCCGACATCACCAACCCCAACACCACCAACCCCGATATCACCAACCCCAACACCACTAACCCCAACATCACCAACCGCAACACCACTAACCCCAACACCACCAACCGCAACACCACTAACCCCAACATCACCAACCCCAACACCACTAACCCCAACATCACCAACCGCAACACCACCAACCCCAACATCACCAACCGCAACACCAACCCCGATATCACCAACCCCAACACCACTAACCCCGACATCACCAACCCCAACACCACCAACTCCAACATCACCAACCGCAACACCAACCCCGATATCACCAACCCCGACATCACCAACCCCAACATCACCAACCCCAACATCACCAACCCCAACACCACCAACCCCAACATCACCAACCCCAACACCACCAACCCCGACATCACCAACCCCAACACCACCAACCCCGATATCACCAACCCCAACACCACTAACCCCAACATCACCAACCGCAACACCACTAACCCCAACACCACCAACCGCAACACCACTAACCCCAACATCACCAACCCCAACACCACTAACCCCAACATCACCAACCGCAACACCACCAACCCCAACCACCAACCCCAACATCACCAACCCCAACATCACCAACCCCAACATCACCAACCCCGACATCACCAACCCCAACATCACCAACCCCAACATCACCAACCCCAACACCACTAACCCCAACATCACCAACCCCAACACCACCAACCCCAACATCACCAACCCCAACACCACCAACCCCAACACCACCAACCCCGACATCACCAACCCCAACATCACCAACACCAACATCACCAACCCCAACACCACTAACCCCAACACCACCAACCCCAACACCACCAACCCCAACACCACCAACCCCAACACCACCAACCCCAACATCACCAACCCCAACACCACCAACCCCAACATCACCAACCCCAACACCACCAACCCCAACATCACCAACCCCAACACCACTAACCCCAACATCACCAACCCCGACATCACCAACCCCGACATCACCAACCCCAACACCACCAACCCCAACACCACCAACCCCAACACCACCAACCCCAACACCACCAACCCCAACACCACCAACCCCAACATCACCAACCCCAACACCACCAACCCCGACATCCCCAACACCACCAACCCCAACACCACCAACACCAACATCACCAACACCAACACCAACCCCGACACCACCAACCCCAACACCACTAACCCCGACATCACCAACCCCAAAATCACCAACCACAACATCACCAACCCCAACATCACCAACCCCAACACCACCAACCCCAACATCACCAACCCCAACATCACCAACCCCAACACCACCAACCCCAACATCACCAACCCCAACATCACCAACCCCAACACCACCAACCCCAACATCACCAACCCCAACACCACCAACCCCAACACCACCAACACCAACACCACCAACACCAACATCACCAACCCCAACACCACCAACCCCAACATCACCAACCGCAACACCAACCCCGATATCACCAACCCCGACATCACCAACCCCAACATCACCAACCCCAACATCACCAACCCCAACACCACCAACCCCAACATCACCAACCCCAACACCACCAACCCCGACATCACCAACCCCAACACCACCAACCCCGATATCACCAACCCCAACACCACTAACCCCAACATCACCAACCGCAACACCACTAACCCCAACACCACCAACCGCAACACCACTAACCCCAACATCACCAACCCCAACACCACTAACCCCAACATCACCAACCGCAACACCACCAACCCCAACATCACCAACCGCAACACCAACCCCGATATCACCAACCCCAACACCACTAACCCCGACATCACCAACCCCAACACCACCAACTCCAACATCACCAACCGCAACACCAACCCCGATATCACCAACCCCGACATCACCAACCCCAACATCACCAACCCCAACATCACCAACCCCAACACCACCAACCCCAACATCACCAACCCCAACACCACCAACCCCGACATCACCAACCCCAACACCACCAACCCCGATATCACCAACCCCAACACCACTAACCCCAACATCACCAACCGCAACACCACTAACCCCAACACCACCAACCGCAACACCACTAACCCCAACATCACCAACCCCAACACCACTAACCCCAACATCACCAACCGCAACACCACCAACCCCAACCACCAACCCCAACATCACCAACCCCAACATCACCAACCCCAACATCACCAACCCCGACATCACCAACCCCAACATCACCAACCCCAACATCACCAACCCCAACACCACTAACCCCAACATCACCAACCCCAACACCACCAACCCCAACATCACCAACCCCAACACCACCAACCCCAACACCACCAACCCCGACATCACCAACCCCAACATCACCAACACCAACATCACCAACCCCAACATCACTAACCCCAACACCACCAACCCCAACACCACCAACCCCAACACCACCAACCCCAACACCACCAACCCCAACATCACCAACCCCAACACCACCAACCCCAACATCACCAACCCCAACACCACCAACCCCAACATCACCAACCCCAACACCACTAACCCCAACATCATCAACCCCGACATCACCAACCCCGACATCACCAACCCCAACACCACCAACCCCAACACCACCAACCCCAACACCACCAACCCCAACACCACCAACCCCAACATCACCAACCCCAACATCACCAACCCCAACACCACCAACCCCGACATCCCCAACACCACCAACCCCAACACCACCAACACCAACATCACCAACACCAACACCAACCCCGACACCACCAACCCCAACACCACTAACCCCGACATCACCAACCCCAAAATCACCAACCACAACATCACCAACCCCAACATCACCAACCCCAACACCACCAACCCCAACATCACCAACCCCAACATCACCAACCCCAACACCACCAACCCCAACATCACCAACCCCAACATCACCAACCCCAACACCGCCAACCCCAACATCACCAACCCCAACACCACCAACCCCAACACCACCAACACCAACACCACCAACACCAACATCACCAACCCCAACACCACCAACCCCAACATCACCCACCCCAACATCACCAACCCCATCATCACCAACCCCAACACCACCAATCCCGACACCACCAACCCCGACATCACCAACCCCAACATCACCAACCCCAACATCCTCTATATTGGGGAGACAGGCCGCCTACTTGCGGAGCGTTTCAGAGAACACCTCTGGGACACCCGGACCAACCAACCCAACCACCCTGTAGCTCAACATTTCAATTCCCCCTCCCACTCCACCAAGGATATGCAGGTCTTTGGACTCCTCCATCGTCAGACCACAGCGAAAGGACGGTTGGAGGAAGAACGCCTCATCTTCCGGCTAGGAACCCTCCAACCACAAGGGATGAACTCGGATTTCACCAGTTTCCTCATTTCCCCTCCCCCCAGCCTGTCTCAGTCAAATCCATCGAATTCAGCACCACCTCCCTAACCTGCAATCTTCTTCCCGACCTCTCCGCCCCACCCCAATCTGTCGTATCACCCTCACCTTGACCTTTTTCCACCTATCACATTTCTGACGCCCCTCCCCCAAGTCCCTCCTCCCTACCTTTTATCTTAGCCTGTTGGACACACTTTCCTCATTCCTGAAGAAGGGCTAATGCCCGAAACGTCGATTCTCCTGTTCCCTAGATGCTGCCTGACCTGTTGCGCTTTTCCAGCAACACATTTCCATCCAACATCTCCAACCCCAACACCACCAACCCCGACACCACCAACCCCACACCACCAACCCCAACATCACCCACCCTAACACCACCAACCCCGATACCACCAACCCCAACACCACCAACCCCAACACCACCAACCCCAACACCACCAACCAACATCACCAACCCCAACATCACCAACCCCAACATCACCAACCCCATCATCACCAACCCCAACACCACCAACCCCGACATCACCAACCCCAACATCACCAACCCCAACATCACCAACCCCTTCATCACCAACCCCAACATCACCAACCCCAACACCACCATCCCCAACACCACCAACCCCATCATCACCAACCCCGACATCACCAACCCCAACACCACCAACCCCGACATCACCAACCCCGACATCACCAACCCCATCATCACCAAGTTGAAACTTTATTGCTGGAACAGCACAGCAGGTCAGGCAGCATCCAGGGAACAGGAGATTCGACGTTTCGGGCACAGGCCCTTCTTCAGGAAGAAGGGCCTGTGCCCAAAACGTCGAATCTCCTGTTCCCTGGATGCTGCCTGACCTGCTGTGCTGTTCCAGCAATAAAGTTTCAACTTTGATCTCCAGCATCTGCAGACCTCACTTTCTCCCCATCATCACCAACCCCAACATCACCAACCCCAACACCACCATCCCCAACACCACCAACCCCATCATCACCAACCCCGACATCACCAACCCCAACATCACCAACCCCAACATCAGCAACCACAACTCCACCAACCCCAAAATCACCAACCCCAACATCACCGACCACAACACCACCAACCCCAACACCACCAACCCCAACATCACCAACCACAACACCACCAACCCCAACACCATCGACCCCAACATCACCAACCAACATCACCAACCCCAACACCACCAACCCCAACACCACCAACCCCATCATCACCAACCCCAACACCACGAACCCCAACATCACCAACCCCAACACCACCAACCCCAACATCACCAACCCCAACATCACCAACCCCAACATCACCAACCCCAACATCACCAACCCCAACACCACCAACCCCAACACCACCAACCCCAACATCACCAACCCCAACACCACCAACCCCAACATCACCAACCCCAACACCACCAACCCCAACATCACCAACCCCAACACCACCAACCCCAACATCACCAACCCCAACATCACCAACCCCAACATCACCAACCCCAACATCACCAACCCCAACATCACCAACCCCGACATCACCAACCCCGACATCACCAACCAACACCACCAACCCCAACACCACCAACCCCAACACCACCAACCCCAACACCACCAACCCCAACATCACCAACCCCAACACCACCAACCCCAACACCACCAACCCCAACATCACCAACCCCAACACCACCAACCCCAACATCACCAACCCCAACATCACCAACCCCAACATCACCAACCCCAACATCACCAACCCCGACATCACCAACCAACACCACCAACCCCAACACCACCAACCCCAACACCACCAACCCAACACCACCAACCCCAACATCACCAACCCCAACATCACCAACCCCAACATCACCAACCCCAACACCACCAACCCCAACATCACCAACCCCAACACCACCAACCCCAACACCACCAACCCCAACATCACCAACCCCAACATCACCAACCCCAACACCACCAACCCCAACATCACCAACCAACACCACCAACCCCAACACCACCAACCCCAACATCACCAACCCCAACATCACCAACCCCAACATCACCAAACAACATCACCAACCCCAACATCACCAACCCCAACATCACCAACCCCGACATCACCAACCAACATCACCAACCCCAACATCACCAACCCCAACATCACCAACCCCAACATCACCAACCCCAACATCACCAACCCCAACATCACCAACCCCAACACCACCGACCCCAACATCACCAACCCTGACATCACCAACCAACATCACCAACCCCAACATCACCAACCAACATCACCAACCCCAACACCACCAACCCCAACATCACCAACCCCAACATCACCAACCCCAACATCACCAACCCCAACATCACCAACCCCAACATCACCAACCCCAACATCACCAACCCCGACATCACCAACCAACACCACCAACCCCAACACCACCAACCCCAACATCACCAACCCCAACATCACCAACCCCAACATCACCAACCCCAACACCACCAACCCCAACATCACCAACCCCAACACCACCAACCCCAACACCACCAACCCCAACATCACCAACCAACATCACCAACCCCAACATCACCAACCCCAACACCACCAACCCCAACATCACCAACCCCAACATCACCAACCAACATCACCAACCCCAACATCACCAACCCCAACACCACCAACCCCAACATCACCAACCCCAACATCACCAACCCCAACACCACCAACCCCAACACCACCAACCCCAACACCACCAGCCCCAACATCACCAACCCCAACACCACCAACCCCAACATCACCAACCCCAACATCACCAACCCCAACACCACCAACCCCAACACCACCAACCCCAACACCACCAACCCCAACATCACCAACCCCAACATCACCAACCCCAACACCATCGACCCCAACATCATCGACCCCAACATCACCAACCCCAACATCACCAACCCCAACACCACCAACCCCAACATCACCAACCAACATCACCAACCCCAACACCACCAACCCCAACATCACCAACCCCAACATCACCAACCCCAACATCACCAACCCCAACATCACCGACCAACATCACCAACCCCAACACCACCAACCCCAACATCACCAACCCCAACACCACGAACCACAACATCACCAACCCCAACATCACCAACCAACATCACCAACCCCAACATCACCAACCCCAACACCACCAACCCCAACACCACCAACCCCAACATCACCAACCCCAACACCACCAACCCCAACATCACCAACCCCAACATCACCAACCCCGACATCACCAACCCCAACATCACCAACCCCAACACCACCAACCCCAACACCATCGACCCCGACATCCCCAACCACAACACCATTGACCCCAACACCACCGAGACGGGGGTCAGACGTGGAGGGAAACGGTCCCCGTGCAGGAGCTGACAAGACCAACCAGTAAAGGCTGGAGGCCATTCAGCCCCCGCACACCCCCACTTCCCCCAACCACCATGGGAGAAGGGGCTTCCAAAATAGGAGCATCCTGGAGCATGTTTCAGACAGAGGTAAAGGGACTGGGTGGGGAGTGGGAAAGGATGTGGGAGGGTGGGCAGGAAGAGGGAGACCACTATAGGATACGCCATATTGAATGACAGTGATGGGCGGAGGGGTCCGTTTCCACGATGAGGTGACCGTCACAACCATGACGAGAGTCGATAGCCACTTACCTCAGTTATGAAGCCGTTGCGGACAGACAGGTACTCGACGGGATACGTCGCAAAGATGCCAGCTGTTCCCCTCGGCCCACGCACGGTCAGATTGCCACCAGAGAACTCGTGGATGGCATCTAGACAGAGGGAGCAGCAACATCATTCACTTCGCTGCTGAGGGAAGGGGGCGATGTGGGAGGGTGAGTGCTGAGGGAGTGGGCGCTGTCAGAGGGTCAGTGTTGAGGGAGTGGGTGCTGTGGGAGGGTCAGTGCTGAGGGAGTGGGTGCTGTGGGAGGGTCAGTGCTGAGGGAGTAGGCGCTGTCGGAGGGTCAGCGCTGAGGGAGGGGGCGCTGTCGGAGGGTCAGTGCTGAGGGAGTGGGTGCTGTGGGAGGGTCAGTGCTGAGGGAGTGAGTGCTGTCTGAGGGTCAGTGCTGAGGGAGTGGGTGCTGTGGGAGGGTCAGTGCTGAGGGAGCTGGTGCTGTGGGAGGGTCAGTGCTGAGGGAGGGGGCACTGTGCGAGGGTCAGTGCTGAGGGAGTAGGCGCTGTCGGAGGGTCAGCGCTGAGGGAGGGGGCGCTGTCGGAGTGTCAGTGCTGAGGGAGTGGGTGCTGTGGGAGGGTCAGTGCTGAGGGAGTGAGTGCTGTCTGAGGGTCAGTGCTGAGGGAGTGGGCGCTGTGGGAGGGTCAGTGCTGAGGGAGCGGGCGCTGTCAGAGGGTCAGTGCTGAGGGAGTGGGCACTGTGGGAGGGTCAGTGCTGAGGGAGCGGGAACTGTTGAAGGGTCAGTGCTGAGGGAGTGGGCGCTGTCGGAGGGTCAGCGCAGAGGCAGTGGGTGCTGTCGGTGGGTCAGTGCTGAGGGAGTGGGTGCTGTTGGAGGGTCAGTGCTGAGGGAGCGGGCGCTGTGGGAGGGTCAGTGCTGAGGGAGCGGGTGCTGTCGGAGGGTCAGTGCTGAGGGAGTGGGCGTTGTGGGAGGGTCAGTGCTAAGGGAGTAGGCGCTGTCGGAGGGTCAGTGCTGAGGGAGCGGGTGCTGTCTGAGGGTCAGTGCTGAGGGAGTGGGTGCTGTGGGAGGGTCAGTGCTGAGGGAGTGGGTGCTGTTGGAGGGTCAGTGCTGAGGGAGTGGGCGCTGTCAGAGGGTCAGTGCTGAGGGAGTGGGTGCTGTTGGAGGGTCAGTGCTGAGGGAGAGGGTGCCGTGGGAGGGTCAGTGCTGAGGGAGTGGGCGCTGTGGGAGGGTCAGTGCTGAGGGAGAGGGTGCTGTGGGAGGGTCAGTGCTGAGGGAGCGGGCGCTGTGGGAGGGTCAGTGCTGAGGGAGTGGGTGCTGTCGGAGGGTCAGTGCTGAGGGAGTGGGCGCTGTGGGAGGGTCAGTGCTGAGGGAGTGGGTGCTGTGGGAGGGTCAGTGCTGAGGGAGTGGGTGCTGTGGGCGGGTCAGTGCTGAGGGAGCAGGCGCTGTGGGAGGGTCAGTGCTGAGGGAGTGGGTGCTGTCTGAGGGTCAGTGCTGAGGGAGTGGGCGCTGTGGGAGGGTCAGTGCTGAGGGAGTGGGGGCTGTGGGCGGGTCAGTGCTGAGGGAGCGGGCGCTGTGGCAGGGTCAGTGCTGAGGGAGTGGGTGCTGTCTGAGGGTCAGTGCTGATGGAGTGTGCGCTGTCGGAGGGTCAGTGCTGAGGGAGCGGTTGCTGTAGGAGGATCAGTGCTGAGGGAACGGGCGTTGTCTGAGGGTCAGTGCTGTGGGAGCGGAAGCTGTCGGAGGGTCAGTGCTGAGGGAGCGGGTGCTGTGGGAGGGTCAGTGCTGAGGGAGTGGGCGCTGTCTGAGAGTCAGTGCTGAGGGAGCGGGTGCTGTCGGAGGGTCAGTGCTGAGGGAGCGGGCGTTGTCGGAGGGTCAGCACTGAGGGAGTGGGAAATAGAGCCAGCAAAGTACAATCAAAATTGACATCATATGCACAGGAAGATCCCATGGCAGGGTCCCTCCCAGATAGTGAGCCGAACCTGTAACGTCACCCTCCCGAGGAGCATATGGGGAAACTTGGCGATGCAGCTCCCTCCAAGGTCATGTCAACATGTCACGCTGCAGTACTGGCCTCTCGCCACTGGCAGTGCTGCAACTCCCTCCGAGGCAATAGCAACACTCCACTCTGCTGTACCGGCCTCCCACCACGGCCAGCGCTGCAGCCCCCTCCAAGATCATGTCAACATGTCACGCTGCAGTACCGGCCTCCCACCACCACTAGCGCTGTAGCCCCCTCCGAGGCCATGTCAACATGTCACGCTGCAGTACCGGCCTCCCACCACCGCTAGCGCTGCAGCCCCATCCGAGACCATGTCAACGCGTCACACTGCAGTACCGGCCTCCCACCACCACTAGCGCTGCAGCCCCCTCCAAGGCCATGTCAACGCGTCACGCTGCAGTACTGGCCTCCCGCCACCCACAGCGCTGGAACCCCTCGGTCGGAGTCCTCCGGGTGGCCAAGTCCTGGGATTGGGGGGGGCTGGCTGGCGGGTGCCCACTTGACGCCCCCTACCCGCCCTTGGCCACGCCAACGTTTGCCCCGCCAGCCTTACCGTAGTAGAGGGTGAACGTGGTTGCCGAGGCGACGAATGACCCCAGGCACTCGGAGATGGTGTAGAACGGAAGCTTTCTCCAGGGAAACCGGCCCAGGACGCACAGGCTGAAGGTCACCGCCGGGTTCAGGTGAGCCCCTGGGGGGGTGGGGAGGGATCGGGGGGGGGGGGGGGGGGGGGGGGGGGGGCGGAGGTGAATAAAAAAAGAACAAATCAGAAGTGCGGTGAGCTCCGCTTTGACCCGGCGACCATCCTGACCTGGGCCGACACAGGGAGGCTCATCCACAGTCGGCCGACAGGAACAGGAACCGGGCCATTCGGCCCACCATCCCCGTGCCAACCGCGACGCCTAAACCCGTTTGCCAGCACTGGGCCCGCGTCCCTCCATCCCGGTAAATGGGGTGAATGGACAAGGTCTGTTCCCCAGGGTGGGGGGGGGGGGGGGGGAGTCCTGAACTAGAGGGGCATAGGTTTAGGGTGAGAGGGGACAGGGACCCGAGGGGCAACTTTTTCACACAGAGGGTGGTACGTGTGTGGAATGAGCTGCCAGAGGAAGTGGTGGAGGCTGGTACACTTAGGAGAAAGTGAGGACTGCAGATGCTGGAGATCAGAGCTTAAAAATGTGTTGCTGGAAAAGCGCAGCAGGTCAGGCAGCATCCAGGGAACAGGAGAATCGACGTTTCGGGCATAAGCACTTCTTCAAGATTCCTGAAGAAGGGCTTATGCCCGAAACGTCGATCCCCCTGCTCCTTTGATGCTGCCTGACTTGCTGCGCTTTTCCAGCAACACATTTTTAAGCTACAGGCTGGTACAATGACAACACTTAAAAGGCATCGGGATGGGGACATGAATGGGAAGGGTTTGGAGGGATATGGGCCAAGTGCTGGCAAATGGGACTAGATTGGGTTAGGATATCTTGTCAGCATGGACGGGTTGGACCGAAGGGTCGCTGTGACCTCTAGTGTTCCGCCCAAGTGCTGACAGATACTTGGAACAAAAGCGGACCTGTCATTGCATCTGTAAATCAACCCTTGCCCTTCTAGATACCAGGGAAAACAACCTCCAGTTTTATCTCATCGCTCCCAGATGATGAGTTAACCTTTGGAACCCCAGGTATCACTCAGACGCATCTCCTGTCAAAACTGAACCAACTGTTCACAGGATAGGAAGCGAGCAACACACACCCAGACTCTCTCTCTCTCTCACACAGACATACACAAAATCACTCACACACACAAAATCCCTCTCTCTCACACACACAGACACATACACACACACAAAATCCCTCTCTCTCGCACTCACGCACACACACAAAATCCCTCTCTCTCTCTCACGCACACACACACACAAAATCCCTCTCTCTCACACTCACACACACAGACACACACACAAAATCCCTCTCTCTCACACTCACACACACACACACACACACAGAATCACTCTCTCACACACACAGAATCACTCTCTCACACAGACACACAAATCACTCACACACACACATATACACACACAATCACTCACACACAGACAATCAATCTCTCTCACACACACGCACACAATCACATGCACACACAAAATCCCTCTCTCTCACAGACACACACACAAAATCCCTCTCTCTCACACTCACACACACAGACACACACACACAAAATCCCTCTCACACTCACAGACACACAATCAATCACACACACAGAATCACTCACACAGAGACACACAAATCACTCACACACACATACATACACACAATCACTCTCACACACAGACAATCAATCTCTCTCTCACACACAAGCACACACTCACGCACACACACACAAAATCTCTCTCTCTCACACACACACACACACAAAATCCCTCTCTCACACACACACAGACACAGAATCACTCATACAGACACATACACAGACACACACACACACAAAATCCCTCTCACACATTCACACACACAGACACAAATCACTCAAACACACACATACACACACACAGAAAATCACTCGCTCTCTTACACACGCACACACACTCACACAGACACACACACAAAAAAAATCACCCACACACAAAATCACTCACACACACAATCACACTCACACGTTCACAAACACACACACACTCGCGCGCACACACACACACACAAACACCAGGCCACATTACAGTACACTCAGTGTAAAGGCATGAACTCAGCGAGACCCTCCCATTGGGAACAGAGCTCTCAACAGCAGCTTTATCTGACCCACTGAACAACCCTCCCTTCAACCATTAACTCCTGCATTGATATACTGACCGATTGGTCCATGTATTTTTGAACAAAAAGGAAATGTATATGAGATATAAAAATAATAAAAGATTAGCTGCACAGTTCACAGGATCACTGAGAACGGACTAAACTGGAATAAATTTCAAATTCGTAACTACACACTCAAGTATCTGTTATTCTGTGTATAACCCACCCCGAAACCGTCGATGATATTCCAGTCTGTAACTCCCTCCCGGGTATCTGTTATTCTGTATATAACCCACCCCGAACCCCTCGATTAGATTCCAGTCTGTAACTCCCTCCCGGGTATCTGTTATTCTGTATATAACCCACCCCGAACCCCTCGATTAGATTCCAGTCTGTAACTCCCTCCCGGGTATCTGTTATTCTGTATAAAACCCACCCCGAAACCGTCGATTATATTCCAGTCTGTAACTCCCTCCCGGGTATCTGTTATTCTGTATATAACCCAGCCCGAACCCCTCGATTAGATTCCAGTCTGTAACCTCCTCCCGGGTATCTGTTATTCTGTATATAACCCACCCCGAACCCCTCGATTAGATTCCTGTCTGTAACTCCCTCCCGGGTATCTGTTATTCTGTATATAACCCACCCCGAACCCCTCGATTAGATTCCAGTCTGTAACTCTCCCGGGTATCTGTTATTCTGTATATAACCCACCCCGAACCCCTCGATTAGATCCCAGTCTGTAACTCCCTCCCGGGTATCTGTTATTCTGTATATAACCCACCCCGAACCCCTCGATTAGATCCCAGTCTGTAACTCCCTCCCGGGTATCTGTTATTCTGTATATAACCCACCCCGAACCCCTCGATTAGATTCCAGTCTGTAACTCCCTCCCGGGTATCTGTTATTCTGTATATAACCCACCCCGAACCCCTCGATTAGATTCCAGTCTGTAACTCCCTCCCGGGCATCTGTTATCCTGTGTATAACCCACCCCGAACCCCTCGATCAGATTCCAGTCTGTAACTCCCTCCCAGGTATCTGTTATTCTGTATATAACCCACCCCGAACCCCTCGAGTAGATTCCGGTCTGTAACTCCCTCCCGGGTATCTGTTATTCAGTATATAACTTACCCCGAACCCCTCGATTAGATTCCAGTCTGTAACTCCCTCCCGGGTATCTGTTATTCTGTATATAACCAACCCCGAACCCCTCGATTAGATTCCAGTCTGTAACTCCCTCCTGGGCATCTGTTATTCTGTATATAACCCACCCCGAACCCCTCGATTAGATTCCAATCTGTAACTCCCTCCCGGGTATCTGTTATTCTGTACATAACCCACCCCGAACCCCTCGATTAGATTCCGGGCTGTAACTCCCTCCCGGGTATCTGTTATTCTGTATGTAACCCACCCCGAACCCCTCGATTAGATTCCAGTCTGTAACTCCCTCCCAGGTATCTGTTATTCTGTACTTAACCCACCCCGAACCCCTCGATTAGATTCCAGTCTGTAACTCCCTCCCGGGTATCTGTTATTCTGTATATAACCCAGCCCGAACCCCTCGATTAGATTCCAGTCTGTAACTCCCCCCGGGGTATCTGTTATTCTGTATATAACCCACCCCGAACCCCTCGATTAGATTCCAGTCTGTAACGCCCTCCCGGGTATCTGTTATTCAGTATATAACCCATCCCGAGCCCCTCAATTAGATTCCAGTCTGTAACTCCCTCCTGGGTATCTGTTATTCTGTATATAACCCATCCCGAACCCCTCGATTCGATTCCAGTCTGTAACTCCCTCCCGGGCATCTGTTATTCTGTATATAACCCACCCCGAACCCCTCGAGTAGATTCCAGTCTGTAACCCCCTCCCGGGTATCCGTTATTCTGTATATAACCCACCCCGAACCCCTCGATTAGATTCCAGTCTGTAACTCCCTCCCGGGTATCTGTTATTCTGTATATAACCCATCCCGAACCCCTCGATTAGATTCCAGTCTGTAACTCCCTCCCGGGTATCTGTTATTCTGTATATAACCCACCCCGAACCCCTCGATTAGATTCCAGTCTGTAACTCCCTCCCGGGTATCTGTTATTCTGTATATAACCCACCCCGAACCCCTCGATTAGATTCCAATCTGTAACTCCCTCCCGGGTATCTGTTATTCTGTACATAACCCACCCCGAACCCCTCGATTAGATTCCAGTCTGTAACTCCCTCCCGGGTATCTGTTATTCTGTATATAACCCACCCCGAACCCCTCGATTAGAGTCCGGGCTGTAACTCCCTCCCGGGTATCTGTTATTCTGTATGTAACCCACCCTGAAACCCTCGATTAGATTCCAGTCTGTAACTCCCTCCCAGGTATCTGTTATTCTGTACTTAACCCACCCCGAACCCCTCGATTAGATTCCAGTCTGTAACTCCCTCCCGGGTATCTGTTATTCAGTATATAACCCACCCCGAACCCCTCGATTAGATTCCAGTCTGTAACTCCCCCCGGGGTATCTGTTATTCTGTATATAACCCACCCCGAACCCCTCGATTAGATTCCAGTCTGTAACGCCCTCCCGGGTATCTGTTATTCAGTATATAACCCATCCCGAGCCCTTCAATTAGATTCCAGTCTGTAACTCCCTCCCGGGTATCTGTTATTCAGTATATAACCCATCCCGAGCCCCTCAATTAGATTCCAGTCTGTAACTCCCTCCTGGGTATCTGTTATTCTGTATATAACCCATCCCGAACCCCTCGATTCGATTCCAGTCTGTAACTCCCTCCCGGGCATCCGTTATTCTGTATATAACCCACCCCGAACCCCTCGAGTAGATTCCAGTCTGTAACTCCCTCCCGGGTATCCGTTATTCTGTATATAACCCACCCCGTACCCCTCGATTAGATTCCAGTCTGTAACTCCCTCCCGGGTATCTGTTATTCTGTATATAACCCACCCCGTACCCCTCGATTAGATTCCAGTCTGTAACTCCCTCCTGGGTATCTGTTATTCTGTATATAACCCACCCCGAACCCCTCGATTAGATTCCAGTCTGTAACTCCCTCCCGGGTATCTGTTATTCTGTATATAACCCACCCCGAACCCCTCGATTAGATTCCAGTCTGTAACTCCCTCCCGGGTATCTGTTATTCTGTATATAACCCACCCCGAACCCCTCAATTCGATTCCAGTCTGTAACTCCCTCCCGGGCATCTGTTATTCTGTATATAACCCACCCCGAACCCCTCGATTAGATTCCAGTCTGTAACTCCCTCCGGGGTATCCGTTATTCTGTATATAACCCACCCCGAACCCCTCGATTAGATTCCAGTCTGTAACTCCCTCCCGGGTATCTGTTATTCTGTATATAACCCACCCCGAACCCCTCGATTAGATTCCAGTCTGTAACTCCCTCCCGGGTATCTGTTATTCTGCATATAACCCATCCCGAACCCCTCGATTAGATTCCAGTCTGTAACTCCCTCCCGGGTATCTGTTATTCTGTATATAACCCACCCCAACCCCTCGATTAGATTCCAGTCTGTAACTCCCTCCCGGGTATCTGTTATTCTGTATATAACCCATCCCGAACCCCTCGATTAGATTCCAGTCTGTAACTCCCACCCAGGTATCTGTTATTCTGTATATAACCCACCCCGACCCCCTCGATTAGATTCCAGTCTGTAACTCCCTCCCGGGTATCTGTTATTCTGTATATAATCCACCCCGAACCCCTCGATTAGATTCCAGTCTGTAACTCCCTCCCGGGTATCTGTTATTCTGTATATAACCCACCCCGAACCCCTCGATTAGATTCCAGTCTGTAACTCCCTCCCGGGTATCCGTTATTCTGCATATAACCCACCCCGAAACCCTCGATTGGATTCCAGTCTGTAACTCCCTCCCGGTTTCCTTAGTCTGTGTATAAACTCTGAAAGGTCATGGTGTACCTGAGACTCCAACTGAGGCGTAGATCCCAAACAGAACTCCAGCAGCATAGCCAATGTTAATCGATAAATAGGTCCCTTTCTGATCGAAGTTTGTCACCACCTGAGCCACTGCCGCTGTGCCCATGAGCTGGGAAAGGAGATTTTTCTCATCAGTCCAGAACGCAGCTGGGAATGTGCTGAGGAAGCTGGGCCGGAGAGGAACTGAGGGCTTTCAACGAAGAGAGCGCGCTCCCACGGCCTCATAAAGGTACTGAGTGTTAGACACAGTGTAGAGGGAGCTTTACTCTGTATTTAACCCTGTGCTGTCCCTGTCCCTGGGATGGGGGACAGTGTAGAGGGAGCTTTACTCTGTATCTAACCCTGTGCTGTCCCTGTCCCTGGGATGGGGGACAGTGTAGAGGGAGCTTGACTCTGTATCTAACCCTGTGCTGTCCCTGTCCCTGGGATGGGGGACCGTGTAGAGGGAGCTTGACTCTGTATCTAACCCTGTGCTGTCCCTGTCCCGGGGATGGGGGACAGTGTAGAGGGAGCTTTACTCTGTATCTAACCCTGTGCTGTCCCTGTCCCTGGGATGGGGGGACAGTGTAGAGGGAGCTTTACTCTGTATCTAACCCCGCACTGTCCCTGTCCCTGGGATGGGGGGGACAGTGTAGAGGGAGCTTTAATCTGTATCTAACCCCTTGCTGTCCCTGTCCCTGGGATGGGAGGGGGACAGTGTAGAGGGAGCTTTACTCTGTATCTAACCCCGTGCTGTCCCTGTCCCTGGGATGGGGGGACAGTGTAGAGGGAGCTTTACTCTGTATCTAACCCCGTGCTGTCCCTGTCGCTGGGATGGGGGGACAGTGTAGAGGGAGCTTTACTCTGTATCTAACCCCGTGCTGTCCCTGTCCCTGGGATGGGGGGGGACAGTGTAGAGGGAGCTTTACTCTGTATCTAATCCCGCGCTGTCCCTGTCCCTGGGATGGGGGGATAATGTAGAGGGAGTATTACTCTGTGAAAGTTTAGCAATGGTGCAGGCGGGAGAGGGGGTCAGAGTTCAACCCGGAGGCGGAGGGAGGGGGAACGTAGGGAGGCGGGGTGGAGGAGCGGGGAACCGTTCGAACTTACAATGAGCATGTATTCCCCGAGGAATTCGGCCAGGCATTCCCGGGCCAGCCTGTTCCTGATCTGCAGCTTCTGACGGAGGCTCCTCATTCCAGTCGAGGCCTTGTTGATGGCTCGCCTGACCGGGGTCAAAGGTCGATCGCCATCGCCATCGCTAACTCTCCCCTGAGGGCATACAGTGGGGCAGGGGAGTGGGGAGCAGAGACAGCATGGAGTCAGACTGAGCACAATACAACCCCCTACACCTCCTCCCTATCTCTGTCACCCCCTGCAGCCCCCTACACCCCCTCCCTATCTCTGTCACCCCCTCCAGCCCCCTACACCCTCTCCCTATCTCTGTCACCCCCTCCAGCCCCCTCCAGCCCCTCCCTATCTCTGTCACCCCCTCCAGCCCATACACCCCCTCCCTATCTCTGTCACCCCCTCCAGCCCCTACACCCCCTCCCTATCTCTGTCACCCCCTCCAGCCCCCTACACCCCCTCCCTATCTCTGTCACTCCCTCCAGCCCCCTACACCCCCTCCCTATCTCTGTCACCCCCTCCAGCCCCCTACACCCCCTTCCTATCTCTGTCACCCCCTCCAGCCCCTACACCCTCTCCCTATCTCTGTCACCCCCTCCAGCCCCCTACACCCCCTCCCTATCTCTGTCACCCCCTCCAGCCCCTACACCCTCTCCCTATCTCTGTCACCCCCTCCAGCCCCCTACACCCCCTCCCTATCTCTGTCACTCCCTCCAGCCCCCTACACCCCCTCCCTATCTCTGTCACCCCCTCCAGCCCCCTACACCCCCTCCCTATCTCTGTCACCCCCTCCAGATCCTACACCCTCTCCCTATCTCTGTCACCCCCTCCAGCCCCCTACACCCCCTCCCTATCTCTGTCACCCCCTCCAGCCCCTACACCCTCTCCCTATCTCTGTCACCCCCTCCAGCCCCCTACACCCCCTCCCTATCTCTGTCACCCCCTCCAGCCCCTACACCCCCTCCCTATCTCTGTCACCCCCTCCAGCCCCTACACCCCCTCCCTATCTCTGTCACCCCCTCCAGCCCCTACACCCCCTCCCTATCTCTGTCACCCCATCCAGCCCCTACACCCCCTCCCTATCTCTGTCACCCCCTCCAGCCCCTACACCCTCTCCCTATCTCTGTCACCCCCTCCAGCCCCCTACACCCCCTCCCTATCTCTGTCACCCCCTCCAGCCCCTACACCCTCTCCCTATCTCTGTCACCCCCTCCAGCCCCTACACCCTCTCCCTATCTCTGTCACCCCCTCCAGCCCCCTACACCCCCTCCCTATCTCTATCACTCCCTCCAGCCCCCTACACCCCCTCCCTATCTCTGTCACCCCCTCCAGCCCCCTACACCCCTCCCTATCTCTGTCACCCCCTCCAGCCCCTACACCCTCTCCCTATCTCTGTCACCCCCTCCAGCCCCCTACACCCCCTCCCTATCTCTGTCACCCCTTCCAGCCCCTACACCCCCTCCCTATCTCTGTCACCCCCTCCAGCCCTGACACCCCCTCCCTATCTCTGTCACCCCCTCCAGCCCCTACACCCCCTCCCTATCTCTGTCACCCCCTCCAGCCCCTACACCCCCTCCCTATCTCTGTCACCCCCTCCAGCCCCCTACACCCCCTCCCTATCTCTGTCACCCCCTCCAGCCCCTACAGCCAGGACGCTCTGTGGGACCCTCAGGGAGAACCTGATTGGCCCAAGCATTGGGGTGGCTCCACAGAACTGCCCATTCCACTTGGGCTGTGGGTGACATTGAGTGAGGGTGGCAATTGTTGGCTTCAGCAGAATGCTGGCTGCCCCTTTCCACCGCTCACCCCCCCAACGAACAACCACAGCCCTCCCCACTCACGATCAGTTTCCTCACCTCCCACCGTGGAGACAGAGAGGGGTATGTGGGCCGGGGCCATCGCGGCCTCTTCATAGTGTCTACCCGGCAACAATGGAGTACTCCCCAATGTCCGAACCTCTGAGGTACCCCTTCCTCGGGGTCCTGGGTGTGGGTGGGGGCGTTTGGTTTGGGCTGGGTCATATCCATTGTCCATCTGAGGTTAGGGGCACTGCCACTACCCACTCGGCCTGGCTCAGGCCTCCTCTGAGGTGGGTGTCGTCAAGGAAGGCCTAACTCAGGCCTTCTCTGGCAGAGGTATCGTCCAGTGAGGCTTAACTCAGGCCTCCTCTGAGGGGCGTTGTCGAGCGAGGCCTAACCCAGGTTTCCTCTGTGGTACGTCGTCAAGCAAAGCCTATCTCAGGCCTCCTCTGAGGGGCATCGTCAAGCAAGGCCTCGCCCAAGCCTCCTCTGAGGGGCGTCATCAAGCGTGGCCAAACTTAGGCCTCTTCTGGAGGAGGCATCGTCAAGCGATGCCTAACTCAGGCCTCCTCTGGAGGAGGCATCGTCAAGCCAGGCCTAACTCAAGCCTCCTCTGAGGGGCATCATCAAACGAGACCGAACGTAGGCCTATTCTGGAGGAGGCATTGTCAAGCAAGGCCGAACTCAGGCCTCCTCTGAGGGGCGTCGTCAAGCGAAGCCTAACTCAGGCCTTCTCTCAGGGACATTGTCGAGCAAGGCCTAACACAGGATTCCTCTATGGTGCATTATCAAACGAGGCCTAACTCAAGCCCCCAATGAGGAGTGTCATCAAGTAAGGCCGAACGTAGGCCTCTTCTGGAGGAGGCGTCGTCAAGCGAGGCCAAACCCCGGCCTCCTCTGAGGGGCGTTGTCGAGCGAGCCTAACTCAGCCCTCCTCTGGCGGAGGCATCGTCAAGCAAGGCCTAACTTAGGCCTCCTCTGGTGGAGTCGTCGTCAAGCAAGGCCTAATTCAGGCCCCCTCTGGCGGAGGCATCGTCAAGAGAGGCCGAACTCAGGCCTCATCCGAGGGTCATCATCAAGCGAGGCCGAACGTAGGCTTCTTCTGGAGAGGTGTCGTCAAATGAGGCCTAACTCAGGCCTCCTCTGGAGGAGGCATCGTCAAGCAAGGCCTAACTCAAGCCTCCTCTGAGGGGCTTCAGCAAGCGAGGCCGAACTTAGGCCTCTTCTGGAGGAGGCCTTGTCAAGCGAGGCCTAACTCAGGCCTCCTCTGGAGGAGGCATCGTCAAGCAAGGCCTAACTCAAGCCTCCTCTGAGGGGCATCAGCAAGCGAGGCCGAACTTAGGCCTCTTCTGGAGGAGGCCTTGTCAAGCGATGCCTAACTCAGGCCTCCTCTGGAGGAGGCATCGTCAAGCAAGGCCTAACTCAAGCCTCCTCTGAGGGGCATCAGCAAGCGAGGCCGAACTTAGGCCTCTTCTGGAGGAGGCCTTGTCAAGCGAAGCCTAACTCAGGCCTTCTTTGAGGTACATTGTCGAGCAAGGCCTAACACAGGATTCCTCTGTGGTGCGTCATCAAGCGAGGCCTAACACAAGCCTCCTATGAGGGGTGTCATCAAGTAAGGCCGAACGTAGGCCTCTTCTGGAGGAGGCGTCGTCAAGCGAGGCCAAACCCCGGCCTCCTCTGAGGGGCGTTGTCGAGCGAGGCCAAACTCAGGCCTCCTCTGGAGGAGGCGTTGTCAAACAAGTCCTAAACCCGGCCTCCTCTGAGGGGCGTTGTCAAGTGATGCCTAAGTCAGCCCTCCTCTGGCGGAGGCATCATCAAGCAAGGCCTAATTCAGGCCATCTCTGGTGGAGGCATCATCAAGCGAGGCCGAACTCAGGCCTTCTCTGGCGGAGGCATCGTCAAGCAAGGCCTAACTCAGGCCTTCTCTGGTGGAGGCATCGTCAAGCAAAGCCTAATTCAGGCCCCCTCTGGCGGAGGCATCGTCAAGCGAGGCCGAACTCAGGCCTCATCCGAGGGGCATCATCAAGCGAGACCGAACGTAAGCTTCTTCTGGAGGAGGTGTCGTCAAGAGAGGCCTAACTCAGGCCGATTCTGAGGGGCATCAGCAAGCGAGGACAAACGTAGGCCTCTTCTGGAGGAGGTGTCGTCAAGCGAGGCCTAACTCAGGCCTCCTCTGGAGGAGGCATCGTCAAGCAAGGCCTAACTCAAGCCACCTATGAGGGGCATCAGCAAGCGAGGCCGAACTTAGACCTCTTCTAGAGGAGGCCTTGTCAGGCAAGGCCTAACTCAGGCCTCCTCTGAGGGGCGTCGTCAAGCGAGTCCTAACTCAAGCCTTCTCTGAGGGGTGTCATCAAGTAAGGCTGAATGTAGGCCTCTTCTGGATGGGGCGTCGTCAAGCGAGGCCTAACCCTGGCTTCCTCTGAGGGGCGTTGTCAAGCGAGGCCTAACTCAGGTCTCCTCTGGAGGAGGCGTTGTCAAACAAGTCCTCACCCTGGCCTCCTCTGAGGGGCGTTGTCGAGCGATGCCTAACTCAGGCCTCCTCTGGCGGAGGTGTCGTCAAGCGAGGCCTAACTCAGGCCCCCTCTGGTGGAGGTGTCGTCAAGTGAGGCCTAACTCAGGCCCCCTCTGGTGGAGGTGTCATGAAGCGAGGCTAACTCAGGCCCCCTCTGGCGGAGGCGTTGTCAAGCGAGGCTAACTCAGGCCCACTCTGGCGGAGGCGTCGTCAAGCGAGGCCTAACTCAGGCCCCCTCTGGTGGAGACGTCGTCAAGCGAGGCCTAACTCAGGCCCCCTCTGGTGGAGGCGTCGTCAAGCGAGGCCTAACTCAGGCCCCCTCTGGCGGAGGCGTCATCAAGCAAGGCCTAACTCAGGCCCCCTCTGGTGGAGACGTCGTCAAGCGAGGCCTAACTCAGGCCCCCTCTGGTGGAGGCGTCGTCAAGCGAGGCCTAACTCAGGCCCCCTCTGGTGGAGACGTCGTCAAGCGAGGCCTAACTCAGGCCCCCTCTGGTGGAGGCGTCGTCAAGCGAGGCCTAACTCAGGCCCCCTCTGGCGGAGGCGTCATCAAGCAAGGCCTAACTCAGGCCCCCTCTGGTGGAGACGTTGTCAAGCGAGGCCTAACTCAGGCCCCCTCTGGTGGAGGCGTCGTCAAGCGAGGCCTAACTCAGGCCCCCTCTGGTGGAGGCGTCGTCAAGCGAGGCCTTCTCGCATCATGAGGTACCCTCCATCCCACCCCACCTGCCCCCAAGCATCCTGCCCCGCCCAACCTCCCAGGCACATTTGAGACATCGACGCTCATCCGTCTCCTGACAGACCCCAACCCGTCGCGCCCTCCTTATCTCGGCCCGTCTTATCTGAGGATCCGCCCGTGGAAAACGAGGACTGACGGTCGCCAAGGAGCTGGGGTTGGTGGTGGGGGGGGGGGGGAATGGGGGCAAAAGCCTGTTAGCTGCTCACCTGAGACATGGCTGTCTTTGATTTGCCTGATAGGAAGGAGTTGGGAGTTGAGGGGGAGGAAACGAGGAGGAGTGGGTGGGAAAAGGAGCTGCCTTTCTTTCTGAGAGAGAGAGAGAGAGGGAGATGGGGTGGGAAAGAGAAGGAGAGACAGTGAGAGTGAGAGAGAGAGAGAGAGAGAGATATCAAAACAAAACAAAAACCACCCTTGACACTCAATCCGACTGGATTGGAATCTGATTCCAGAGTCCGCTCCAGGTGAATTTTTTAACCCTCCCTTCCCCGGTCGCTAGGTCGTGGTCAAGGGACGGAGGACAGTTGGAGGGGGCTAGACAGAAGGAAGGTTGTGGGAGGGGAGATTCCGACCGGAATGTTGGGGGGTCACGGTCAGGCTTTCAAAGCCGGGGATTCTCTCTGACAGTTAACTGACGCTTGGCGCTGGGGGGAAGGGGGTGGGGGGGGGGGGAGGCGGGAGTGGGGGAGGGGTGTAGAGAGGGTTCTGTCCCTATTGACTTTGGGCGCCAATGCGACGTCGTTATCAGGTGGGCAGGTCACGTAATCACCAATCGTTTTTCTCCACCCACCCACCCCAAACGTGAGAAGGGGCTATTAGGGAAGAGGCGACAAATCTGGACTTGTACCCGGGACGAGGGGAGGCAGAGGGTGCTGTCAAGGGGTCAGGGCTAAGGGAGCGGGTGCTGTCAGAGGGGTCAGTGCTGAGGGAGTAGGCGCTGTCGAGGGGTCAGCGCTGAGGGAGCGGGTGCTGTGGGAGGGTCAGTGTTGAGGGAGCGGTTACTGTCAGAGGTTCAGTGCTGAGGGAGTGGGTGCTGTGGGAGGGTCAGCGCTGAGGGAGCGGGTGCTGTCAAGGGTCAACGCTGAGGGAGCGGGTGCTGTCGAGGGGTCAGCGCTGAGGGAGCGGGTGCTGTCAATGGGGTCAGCACTGAGGGAGCGGGTGCTGTCAGAGGGGTCAGTGCTGAGGGAGTGGGCATTGTCGAGGGGTCAGCGCTGAGGGGGCGGCACTGTCGAGGGGTCAGCGCTGAGGGAGCGGGTGCTGTCAGAGGGATCAGCGCTGAGGGAGCGGGTGCTGTCAGAGGGGTCAGTGCTGAGGGAGTGGGCACTGTCGAGGGGTCAGCGCTGAGGGGGCGGGTGCTGTCGAGGGGTCAACGCTGAGGGAGCGGGCGCTGTCGAGGGGTCAGCGCTGAGGGAGCGGGTGCTGTCGAGGGTTCAGCGCTGAGGGAGCGGGTGCTGTCAAGGGTCAATGCTGAGGGAGTGGGTGCTGTGGGAGAGTCAGTGCTGAGGGAGTGGGCGCTGTCGAGGGGTCAGCGCTGAGGGAGTGGGTGCTGTCAAGGGTCAACGCTGAGGGAGCGGGTGCTGTCAGAGGGGTCAGTGCTGAGGGAGTGGGCGCTGTCGAAGGGTCAGCGCTGAGGGAGCGGGTGCTGTCGAGGGGTCAATGCTGAGGGAGTGGGCGCTGTCGAGGGGTCAGCGCTGAGGGAGCGGGTGCTGTCGAGGGGTCAACACTGAGGGAGCGGGCGCTGTCGAGGGGTCAGCGCTGAGGGAGCGGGTGCTGTCAAGGGTCAACGCTGAGGGAGTGGGTGCTGTGGGAGGGTTAGTGCTGAGGGAGTGGGCGCTGTGGGAGGGTCAGTGGTGAGGGAGTGGGCGCTGTCGAGGGGTCAGCGCTGAGGGAGTGGGTGCTGTCAAGGGTCAACGCTGAGGGAGCGGGTGCTGTCAGAGGGGTCAGCGCTGAGGGAGCGGGTGCTGTCAGAGGGGTCAGTGCTGAGGGAGTGGGCGCTGTCGAAGGGTCAGCGCTGAGGGAGCGGGTGCTGTCGAGGGGTCAACGCTGAGGGAGTGGGCGCTGTCGAGGGGTCAGCGCTGAGGGATCGGGTGCTGTCGAGGGGTCAACACTGAGGGAGCGGGCGCTGTCGAGGGGTCAGCGCTGAGGGAGCGGGTGCAGTCGAGGGGTCAGTGCTGAGGGAGTGGGTGCTGTGGCAGGGTTAGTGCTGAGGGAGTGGGTGCTGTGGGAGGGTCAGTGCTGAGGGAGTGGGCGCTGTGGGAGGGTCAGTGCTGAGGGAGTGGGCGCTGTGGGAGGGTCAGTGCTGAGGGAGTGGGCGCTGTGGGAGGGTCAGTGCTGAGGGAGTGGGTGCTGTGGGAGGGTCAGTGGTGAGGGAGTGGGCGCTGTCGAGGGGTCAGCACTGAGGGAGCGGATGCTGTTGGAGGGTCAGTGCTGAGGGAGCGGGCGCTGTCGAGTGGTCAGTGCTGAGGGAGCGGACGCTGTCGGAGGGGTCAGCGTTGAGGGAGCAGGCACTGTTGGAGGGGTCAGCGTTGAGGGAGCGAGCACTGTTGGAGGGTCAGTGCTGAGGGAGTGGGCGTTGTGGGAGGGTCAGTGCTGAGGGAGTGGGGGCTGTGGGAGGGTCAGTGCTGAGGGAGTGGGTGCGGTCGGAGGGTCAGCGCTGAGAGAGTGGGGGTTGTCGGAGGGGTCAGCGCTGAGGGAGCGGGCACTGTCGGAGGGTCAGTGCTGAGGGAGCGGGCGCTGTCGGAGGGGTCAGTGTTGAGGGAGTGGGTGCTGTGGCAGGGTTAGTGCTGAGGGAGTGGGTGCTGTGGGAGGGTCAGTGCTGAGGGAGTGGGCGCTGTGGGAGGGTCAGTGCTGAGGGAGTGGGGGTTGTCGGAGGGGTCAGCGCTGAGGGAGCGGGCACTGTCGGAGGGTCAGTGCTGAGGGAGCGGGCGCTGTCGGAGGGGTCAGTGTTGAGGGAGTGGGTGCTGTGGCAGGGTTAGTGCTGAGGGAGTGGGTGCTGTGGGAGGGTCAGTGCTGAGGGAGTGGGCGCTGTGGGAGGGTCAGTGCTGAGGGAGCGGGCGCTGTGGGAGGGTCAGTGCTGAGGGAGTGGGCGCTGTGGGAGGGTTAGTGCTGAGGGAGTGGGCGCTGTGGGAGGGTCAGTGGTGAGGGAGTGGGCGCTGTCGAGGGGTCAGCGCTGAGGGAGTGGGTGCTGTCAAGGGTCAACGCTGAGGGAGCGGGTGCTGTCAGAGGGGTCAGCGCTGTGGGAGCGGGTGCTGTCAGAGGGGTCAGTGCTGAGGGAGTGGGCGCTGTCGAAGGGTCAGCGCTGAGGGAGCGGGTGCTGTCGAGGGGTCAACGCTGAGGGAGTGGGCGCTGTCGAGGGGTCAGCGCTGAGGGAGCGGGTGATGTCGAGGGGTCAACACTGAGGGAGCGGGCGCTGTCGAGGGGTCAGCGCTGAGGGAGCGGGTGCAGTCGAGGGGTCAGTGCTGAGGGAGTGGGTGCTGTCGGAGGGTCAGTGCTGAGGGAGTGGGTGCTGTGGCAGGGTTAGTGCTGAGGGAGTGGGTGCTGTGGGAGGGTCAGTGCTGAGGGAGCAGGTGCTGTGGGAGGGTCAGTGCTGAGGGAGCGGGCGCTGTGGGAGGGTCAGCGCTGAGGGAGTGGGTGCTGTGGGAGGGTCAGTGCTGAGGGAGTGGGTGCTGTGGGAGGGTCAGTGCTGAGGGAGTGGGTGCTGTGGGAGGGTCAGTGGTGAGGGAGTGGGCGCTGTCGAGGGGTCAGCACTGAGGGAGCGGATGCTGTTGGAGGGTCAGCGCTGAGGGAGCAGGCGCTGTCGGAGGGTCAGTGCTGAGGGAGCGGGCGCTGTCGAGTGGTCAGTGCTGAGGGAGCGGACGCTGTCGGAGGGTCAGTGCTGAGGGAGTGGGCGTTGTGGGAGGGTCAGTGCTGAGGGAGTGGGGGCTGTGGGAGGGTCAGTGCTGAGGGAGTGGGTGCGGTCGGAGGGTCAGCGCTGAGAGAGTGGGTGCTGTGGGAGGGTCAGTGCTGAGGGAGTGGGGGCTGTCGGAGGGGTCAGCGCTGAGGGAGCGGGCACTGTCGGAGGGTCAGTGCTGAGGGAGCGGGCGCTGTCGGAGGGTCATTGCTGAGGGAGCGGGCGCTGTCGGAGGGTCAGTGCTGAGGGAGCGGACGCTGTCGGAGGGGTCAGCGTTGAGGGAGCAGGCACTGTTGGAGGGGTCAGCGTTGAGGGAGCGGGCACTGTTGGAGGGTCAGTGCTGAGGGAGTGGGCGCTGTCGGAGGGGTCAGCGCTGAGGGAGTGGGTGCTGTGGGAGGGTCAGTGCTGAGGGAGTGGGCGCTGTGGGAGGGTCAGTGCTGAGGGAGTGGGCGCTGTCAGAGGGGTCAGCGCTGAGGGAGCAGGCACTGTTGGAGGGTCAGTGCTGAGGGAGCGGGCACTGTTGGAGGGTCAGCGCTGAGGGAATGGGCGCTGTCGGAGGGGTCAGCGCTGAGGGAGCGGGCACTGTTCGAGGGTCAGTGCTGAGGGAGTGGGTGCTGTGAGAGGGTCAGTGCTGAGGGAGAGGGTGCTGTGGGAGGGTCAGTGCTGAGGGAGTGGGCGTTGTGGGAGGGTCAGTGCTGAGGGAGCGGGCGCTGTCGGAGGGTCATTGCTGAGGGAGCGGGCGCTGTCGGAGGGTCAGTGCTGAGGGAGTGGGCGCTGTCGAAGGGTCAGCGCTGAGGGAGCGGGTGCTGTCGAGGGGTCAACGCTGAGGGAGCGGGCGCTGTCGAGGGGTCAGCGCTGAGGGAGCGGGTGCTGTCGAGGGGTCAGCGCTGAGGGAGCGGGTGCTGTCAAGGGTCAACGCTGAGGGAGTGGGTGCTGTGAGAGGGTCAGTGCTGAGGGAGTGGGTGCTGTGGGAGGATCAGTGCTGAGGGAGTGGGCGTTGTGGGAGGGTCAGTGCTGAGGGAGCGGGCGCTGTCGGAGGGTCATTGCTGAGGGAGCGGGCGCTGTCGGAGGGTCAGTGCTGAGGGAGTGGGCGCTGTCAGAGGGTCGGTGCTGAGGGAGTGGGCGTTGTGGGAGGGTCAGTGCTGAGGGAGTGGGGGCTGTGGGAGGGTCAGTGCTGAGGGAGTGGGTGCGGTCGGAGGGTCAGCGCCGAGGGAGTGGGTGCTGTGGGAGGGTCAGTGCTGAGGGAGTGGGGGCTGTCGGAGGGGTCAGCGCTGAGGGAGCGGGCACTGTTGGAGGGTCAGTGCTGAGGGAGCGGGCGCTGTGGGAGGGTCAGTGCTGAGGGAGTGGGCACTGTGGAAGGGACAGTGGTGAGGGAGTGGGCGCTGTGGGAGGGTCAGTGCTGAGGGAGTGGGTGCTGTGGGAGGGTCAGTGCTGAGGGAGCGGGCGCTGTCAGAGGGGTCAGCGCTGAGGGAGCGGGCACTGTTGGAGGGTCAGTGCTGAGGGATTGGGCACTGTTGGAGGGTCAGCGCTGAGGGAATGGGCGCTGTCGGAGGGTCAGTGTTGAGGGAGTGGGCGCTGTGGGAGGGTCAGTGCTGAGGGAGTGGGTGCTGTGGGAGGGGTCAGCGCTGAGGGAGCGGGCACTGTTGGAGGGTCAGTGCTGAGGGAGTGGGCGCTGTGGGAGGGTCAGTGCTGAGGGAGAGGGTGCTGTGGGAGGGTCAGTGGTGAGGGAGTGGGCGCTGTCGAGGGGTCAGCGCTGAGGGAGTGGGTGCTGTCAAGGGTCAACGCTGAGGGAGCGGGTGCTGTCAGAGGGGTCAGCGCTGAGGGAGTGGGTGCTGTCAGAGGGGTCAGTGCTGAGGGAGTGGGCGCTGTCGAAGGGTCAGCGCTGAGGGAGCGGGTGCTGTCGAGGGGTCAACGCTGAAGGAGCGGGCGCTGTCGAGGGGTCA
Source organism: Chiloscyllium plagiosum (assembly GCF_037043375.1). NCBI lineage: Eukaryota > Metazoa > Chordata > Chondrichthyes > Orectolobiformes > Hemiscylliidae > Chiloscyllium > Chiloscyllium plagiosum. The sequence goes on from NW_028270188.1 coordinate 54,292,395, forward strand.
GCGCTGAGGGAGCGGGTGCTGTCGAGGGGTCAGCGCTGAGGGAGCGGGTGCTGTCAAGGGTCAACGCTGAGGGAGTGGGTGCTGTGAGAGGGTCAGTGCTGAGGGAGTGGGTGCTGTGGGAGGGTCAGTGCTGAGGGAGCGGGCGCTGTGGGAGGGTCAGTGCTGAGGGAGCGGGCGCTGTGGGAGGGTCAGTGCTGAGGGAGTGGGTGCTGTGGGAGGGTCAGTGCTGAGGGAGTGGGAGCTGTGGGAGGGTCAGTGGTGAGGGAGTGGGCGCTGTCGAGGGGTCAGCACTGAGGGAGCGGACGCTGTTGGAGGGTCAGCGCTGAGGGAGCAGGCGCTGTGGGAGGGTCAGTGCTGAGGGAGCGGGCGCTGTGGGAGGGTCAGTGCTGAGGGAGCGGGCGCTGTCGGAGGGGTCAGCGTTGAGGGAGCAGGCACTGTTGGAGGGTCAGTGCTGAGGGAGTGGGCGCTGTGGGAGGGTCAGTGCTGAGGGAGTGGGCGCTGTCAGAGGGGTCAGTGCTGAGGGAGCGGGCACTGTTGGAGGGTCAGCGCTGAGGGAATGGGCGCTGTCGGAGGGGTCAGCGCTGAGGGAGCGGGCACTGTCGGAGGGTCAGTGCTGAGGGAGTGGGTGCTGTGAGAGGGTCAGTGCTGAGGGAGAGGGTGCTGTCGGAGGGTCAGTGCTGAGGGAGTGGGCGTTGTGGGAGGGTCAGTGCTGAGGGAGCGGGCGCTGTCGGAGGATCAGTGCTGAGGGAGCGGGCACTGTCGGAGGGTCAGTGCTGAGGGAGTGGGTGCTGTCGGAGGGTCAGTGCTGAGGGAGCGGGTGCTGTGAGAGGGTCAGTGCTGAGGGAGTGGGTGCTGTGAGAGGGTCAGCGCTGAGGGAGTGGGCGCTGTCAGAGGGTCAGTGCTGAGGGAGTGGGCGCTGTCAGAGGGTCAGTGCTGAGGGAGTGGGCATTGTGGGAGGGTCAGTGCTGAGGGAGTGGGGGCTGTGGGAGGGTCAGTGCTGAGGGAGTGGGTGCGGTCAGAGGGTCAGCGCTGAGGGAGAGGGTGCTGTGGGAGGGTCAGTGCTGAGGGAGTGGGGGCTGTCGGAGGGGTCAGCGCTGAGGGAGCGGGCACTGTTGGAGGGTCAGTGCTGAGGGAGTGGGCGCTGTGGGAGGGTCAGTGCTGAGGGAGTGGGCGCTGTGGGAGTGTCAGTGCTGAGGGAGCGGGCACTGTCGGAGCGTCAGTGCTGAGGGAGTGGACACTGTTGGAGGGTCAGTGCTGAGGGAGTGGGTGCTGTCGGAGGGTCAGCGCTGAGGGAGTGGGCGCTGTGTGAGGGTCAGTGTTGAGGGAGTGGGCGCTGTGGGAGGGTCAGTGCTGAGGGAGTGGGCGCTGTCGGAGGGTCAGCGCTGAGGGAGTGGGCGCTGTGGGTGGGTCAGTGCTGTGGGAGTTGGCGCTGTCAGAGGGTCAGTGCTGAGGGAGTGGGCGCTGTTGGAGGGTCAGTGCTGAGGGAGCGGGTGCTGTGGGAGGGTCAGTGCTGAGAGAGTGGGCACTGTCGATGGGTCAGTGCTGAGGGAGTGGGGGCTGTGGGAGGGTCAGTGCTGAGGGAGTGGGCGCTGTGGGAGGGTCAGCGCTGAGGGAGTGGGCGCTGTGGGAGGGTCAGTGCTGAGGGAGTGGGCGCTGTGGGAGTGTCAGTGCTGAGCGAGCGGGCGCTGTGGGAGGGTCAGTGCTGAGGGAGTGGGCGCTGTTGGAGGGTCAGTGCTGAGGGAGTGGGTGCTGTCGGAGGGTCAGCGCTGAGGGAGTGGGCGCTGTGGGAGGGTCAGTGCTGAGGGAGTGGGCGCTGTGGGAGGGTCAGTGCTGAGGGAGTGGGCGCTGTGGGAGGGTCACTGCTGAGGGAGTGGGCGCTGTCGGAGGGTCAGCGCTGAGGGAGTGGGCGCTGTGGGTGGGTCAGTGCTGTGGGAGTGGGCGCTGTCAGAGGGTCAGTGCTGAGGGAGTGGGCGCTGTCGATGGGTCAGCGCTGAGGGAGTGGGGGCTGTGGGAGGGTCAGTGCTGAGGGAGTGGGCGCTGTGGGAGGGTCAGCGCTGAGGGAGTGGGTGCTGTGGGAGGGTCAGGGCTGAGGGAGTGGGCGCTGTCGGAGGGTCAGCGCTGAGGGAGTGGGCGCTGTCGGAGGGTCAGTGCTGAGGGAGTGGGCTTTGTAAATGACCCCAAGGGGCCAGACTTGGATGAAGGGCTGGTGACATGACAGATCTCCCTGAGCTCCTGGAGCCAGTGATTTCCTGTCAACCAACACCCCTGAGAGTGTGAGGTATGGGCCTGATCGCGCTGTACTCTCTGGGATCCTGCTGTGCACGGACTTGCACTCTGTGAAAGTGTTGTCCAATTCACCCCGAACCCATTTGCCCCGAACCCCACCTCAGCAGGAAACCCCCGGCAAATCTTCCCCCTTCCCCCTCCAATAACCTTCCCCATTTCTCTGTTGGTCCCAGGCTACATTCCTGACAGTGACCATCGGTGAGTGTGGCGCTGTCGAGACTGGGCCTGGAACTTGACCACCCTCCGAAAGGTCAGTCCCCCCCCCGAGTCTGCTGTCCCCACCCCCCCACTCCCCCCCCACTGGTCTGGCTCCGAACTCCTCCCCCAATCTTGGGGGAAACCCTACAGGATATCCTGCAGTGAGTGTCAGACTCGGGCACAGAAACAGGCCCAAGATGGAGGCCTGACCCGCAAAGGGTTGACGCCCTTCTGGGTTAGGAGTCAGAGGTCAAGGTTCGAGGAGGGCCATGTTTTTCTGTAGAAGGGAAAGGAGTCGTTATTTCTTGGGATGTGAGTGTTATTGGCTGGGCCCATCGCTGTGAGGGTCTGAAGTCACGGGTAGGCCCAGATCCATCGCCATGGTGGTCTGGAGTCACGTGTAGGTCAGGACCCATCTCTGTGGAGCTCTGGAGTCACGTGTAGGCTACACCCATCACCATGGGAGCCTGGAGTCACATATAGGCCCAGATCCATGGCTCTGGGGGTCTGCAGTTACGTGTAGGTCAGGACCCATTGCTGTGGAGATCTGGAGTCACGTGTAGGTCTGCACCCATCACTGGGGGACTGGAGTCACGTGTAGACATGCACCCAATGCTGTAGAGGTCTGGAGTCATATGTAGGCCCGCACCCATCGCCATTGTGGTCTGGTGTCACGTTTAGGCCCACACCCCTGTCCATGGTGGCCTGGAGTCACGTGTCGGTCCGCACCCATCACTGTGGGGGTCTAGTGTAACGTGTAGGCCCAGACCCACCACCGTGGGGGTCTGGAGTCATGTGTAGGCCCAGACCCATCACAGTGGGGGTCTGGAGTCACGTGTAGGCCCAGACCCATCACTGTGGGGGTCTGGAGTCACGTGTAGGCCCAGACCCATCACCATGGGAGTCTGGAGTCACGTGTAGGCCCAGACCCATCACCGTGGGTGCCTAGTGTCACATGTAGGCCCAGACCCATCACGGTGGGGGTCCAGTGTCATGTGTCGGCCCAGACTCATCACCTTGGAGGTCTAGTGTCATGTGTAGGCCCAGACCCATCACTGTGGGGGTCTGGAGTCACGTGTAGGCCCAGACCCATCACCGGGGGGGGGATCTAGTGTCATGTGTAGGCCCAGACCCATCACCTTGGGGGTCTAGTGTCATGTGTAGTTCCAGACCCATCACTGTGGGGGTGTGGAGTCACGTGTAGGCCCAGATCCATCGACGTGGGGGTCTGGAGTCACGTGTAGGCTCAGACCCATCACCGTGGGGGTCTGGAGTCACGTGTAGGCCCAGAGCCATTGCCACGGGGGTCTGGAGTCATGTGTCGGCCCAGACTCATCACCTTGGAGGTCTAGTGTCATGTGTAGGCCCAGACCCATCACTGTGGGGGTCTGGAGTCACGTGTAGGCCCAGACCCATCACCGGGGGGGGGATCTAGTGTCATGTGTAGGCCCAGACCCATCACCTTGGGGGTCTAGTGTCATGTGTAGTTCCAGACCCATCACTGTGGGGGTGTGGAGTCACGTGTAGGCCCAGACCCATTGCCATGGGGGTCTGGAGTCTTGTGTAGGCCCAGAGCCATTGCCACGGGGGTCTGGAGTCATGTGTAGGCCCAGACCCATCACTGTGGGGGTCTGGAGTCACGTGTAGGCCCAGACCCATTGCCATGGGAGTCTCGAGTCACGTGTAGGCCCAGACCCATCACCATGGGAGTCTGGAGTCACTTGTAGGCCCAGACCCATCACCGGGGGGGGGGGTCTGGAGTCACGAGTAGGCCCAGACCCATCGCCGTGGGGATGTGGAGTCACGTGTAGGCCAGACCCATCACCGTGAGGATCTGGAGTCACGTGTAGGCCCAGACCCATCACCGTGGGGGTCCAGTGTCATGTGTAGACCCAGGCTCATCACCTTGGAGGTCTAGTGTCATGTGTAGGCCCAGACCCATCACTGTGGGGGTCTGGAGTCACGTGTAGGCCCAGACCCATCACCGGGGGGGGGGATCTAGTGTCATGTGTAGGCCCAGACCCATCACCTTGGGGGTCTAGTGTCATGTGTAGTTCCAGACCCATCACTGTGGGGGTGTGGAGTCACGTGTAGGCCCAGATCCATCGACGTGGGGGTCTGGAGTCACGTGTAGGCTCAGACCCATCACCGTGGGGGTCTGGAGTCACGTGTAGGCCCAGACCCATTGCCATGGGGGTCTGGAGTCTTGTGTAGGCCCAGAGCCATTGCCACGGGGGTCTGGAGTCATGTGTAGGCCCAGACCCATCACTGTGGGGGTCTGGAGTCACGTGTAGGCCCAGACCCATTGCCATGGGAGTCTCGAGTCACGTGTAGGCCCAGACCCATCACCATGGGAGTCTGGAGTCACTTGTAGGCCCAGACCCATCACTGTGGGGGTCTGGAGTCACGTGTAGGCCCAGACCCATCGCCGTGAGGATCTGGAGTCACGTGTAGGCCCAGACCCATCACCGGGGGGGGGGGTCTGGAGTCACGAGTAGGCCCAGACCCATCGCCGTGGGGGTGTGGCGTCACGTGTAGGCCAGACCCATCACCGTGAGGATCTGGAGTCACGTGTAGGCCCAGACCCATCACCGGGGGGGGGTCTGGAGTCACGAGTAGGCCCAGACCCATCGCCGTGGGGGTGTGGAGTCACGTGTAGGCCCAGACCCGTTGCCATGGGGGTCTGGAGTCATGTGTAGGCCCAGACCCATCGCCATTGCAGTCTGGAGTCACTTGTAGGCCCAGACCCATCACTGTACTGGTCTGGAGTCACGTGTAGGCCCAGACCCATCACCGGGGGGGGGGGTCTGGAGTCACGAGTAGGCCTAGACCCATCGCCGTGGGGGTGTGGAGTCACGTGTAGGCCCAGACCCATTGCCATGGGGGTCTCGAGTCACGTGTAGGCCCAGACCCATCGCAGTGGGGGTCTGGAGTCACGTGTAGGCCTGGAGTCAGGTGTAGGCCCAGACCCTTCGCTGTGGGGGTCTGGAGTCATGTGTAAGCTAAGACCCATCGCCGTGGGGGTCTGGAGTCACGTGTAGGCCTGGAGTCAGGTGTAGGCCCAGACCCTTCGCTGTTGGGGTCTGGAGTCACGTGTATGCTAAGACCCATCGCCGTGGGGGTCTGGAGTCACGTGTAGGCCTGGAGTCAGGTGTAGGCCCAGACCCTTCGCTGTGGGGGTCTGGAGTCACGTGTATGCTAAGACCCATCGCCGTGGGGGTCTGGAGTTACGTGTAGGCCCAGACCCATCACCGTGGGGGCCTGGAGTCACGTGTAGGCCCAGACCCATCGCCGTGGGGGTCCAGAGTCACGTGTAGGCCCAGAACCATCGATGTGGGTGTCTGGAGTCACGTGTAGGCCCAGACCCATCACCGTGTGAGTCTAGTGTAACATGTAGGCCCAGACCCATTACCGTGCGGGTCTGGAGTCATCTGTAGGCCCAGACCCATCACCGTGGAGGCCTGGAGTCACGTGTAGGCCCAGACCCGTCGCCATGGGGATCTGGAGTCACGTGTAGGCCCAGACCAATCACTGTGGGGGTCTGGAGTCACGTGTAGGCCCAGACCCATCGCTGTGGGGGTCTGGAGTCACGTGTAGGCCCAGACCCATCGCTGTGGGGGTCTGGAGTCACGTGTAGGCCCAGACCCATCACTGTGGGATCTGGAGTCACGTGTAGGCCCAGACCCATCACTGTGGGGGTCTGGAGTCACGTGTAGGCCCAGACACGTCGCCGTGGCAGTCTGGAGTCACGTGTAGGCCCAGACCCATCGCCGTGGAGGTCTGGAGTCACGTGTAGGCCCAGATCCGTCACCGTGGAGGTCTGGAGTCACGTGTCGGCCCAGACTCATCGCCGTGGAGGTCTGGAGTCACGTGTAGGCCCAGACCCGTCGCCGTGGAGGTCTGGAGTCACGTGTAGGCCCAGACCCATCGCCGTGGAGGTCTGGAGTCACGTGTAGGCCCAGATCCGTCACCGTGGAGGTCTGGAGTCACGTGTCGGCCCAGACTCATCGCCGTGAGGGTCTGGTGTCACGTGTAGGCTCAGACCCATCGCCGTGTGGGTCTGGTGTCACGTGTAGGCCCAGACCCATCGCCGTGAGGGTCTGGAGTCACGTGTAGGCCCAGATCCATCACCGTGGAGGTCTGGAGTCACGTGTAGGTCCAGACCCGTCGCCGTGAGGGTCTGGAGTCACGTGTAGCCTGGTCCGATTTCTTTGCCCCCGGCCGTGACTTGGGGTGTTTTTATCGCCATCACTCGGAACGTCCCTTCCCCCCGCCCCCCCCCCCCCCCCACCCCGCGGGCTGTTCTGTTTCGCACCCCTTCCCCCATGGCTGATCTCCGGCTGGTACTAAAACCCTCCCAGAGCCTGGGGTTTGGCGGGGGGAGGGAGGGGTGGACTGAGCTGTGCCAGGCGTCTGAGGGCGATGCGACCCTTCCCTTCACCCGCTTCCCCCACTCCCTCCCCCCTCCCGCCCCCTCACCCCCCCACCACGACCTAACTCTCCTGAGGAACTGGTAACGTCCGTGCTCTGAGGCGGTTGGCATCGATCTGACCCCTCCCCTCCCCCACCAGGCGTCCAGATGCACCCACTGACTGCAGCCGCGACGCATCCCCCCTGCTGAGCCGATTTCGATTTTGTTGGGGGGAGAAAACGAATCGCGGGACTTAGCTGCCGTCTGCCTGACTGCCCCTCGCTCACCTCCCTCCCCACAGCAATCGGCGACCCCTGGGATCTATACCTTCCCCAGGATTATCGATGAGTTTGCTCTGGGGACCAGGGTTCACTCATTCATCAGTTACCGCCGCACTCAGAGAAACTGTTTCGAAATATCTCGGCCGTTCCTTCGGGGTCAGAATCCTGGGACTCCCTTCCTAATGGGGGCCCTGTGTCCCTACACCACATGGGGTGGGGGAGGGGGGAATGCAACGGTTCAAAATGGCAGCTCACCCCCCCCACCCCCTTCTCAAGGGGCAATCAGGGTGGGAACGGGGCAATAAATGCTGCTCCTCGGATGCTGCCTGACCTGCTGTGCTTTTCCAGCACCACTCGAATCTTATCCCTGATCTCCAGCATCTGCAGTTCCCAATTAGAGTCATAGAGATGTACAGCATGGAAACAGACCCTTCGGTCCAACCTGTCCATGCCGACCAGATATCCCAACCCAATCTAGTCCCACCTGCCAGCACCGGGCCCTTATCCCTCCAAACCTTCCTATCCATGTCCCCATCCAGATGCCTTTTAAATGCTGTAATTGTACCAGCCTCCACCACTTCCTCTGGCAGCTCATTCCATACACGCACCACCCTCTGTGTGAAAAAGTTACCCCTCAGGTCCCTTTTATATCTTTCCCCTCTGCCCAATAAATGCTGGGCCCAGCCAGTGACACCGTAGGGACAGGAATAAACAGGACCATTAGATATTGGGTGTCTCTCTATCCTCTGGAGAGTGACCCTCCCCATTGAATAACACACACCCCCCACCCCGACACACACACACACATACATACAAACATACAAACACACACACACACAAACACACACATACATATAAACATACAAACACACACACACACAAACATACAAACACACACACACAAACATACAAACACACACACACACAAACACATACAAACACACAAACACACACACACAAACACACACACAAACACACACACAAACACACACACAAACACACACACACACAAACTCCCACACACTTACACACACTCACTCACATACACACACAGATACACACACACAAACACAAACATACACAGACACACACAAACATGCACAGACACATATACAAACACACCCACACACCCACAAACACACACTCACTCACTCACATACACACACAGATACACACACACACAAACACATACACACAGACACACACAAACATACAAACACACACAGACACACACACAAACACACACACACAAACACACCCACACACTTACACACACAGACACACACACACTCACTCATATACACACACACTCACTCACATACACACACAGATACACACACAAACACAGACACACACTCACTCACATACACACACACACTCACTCACTCATATACACACACACACACTCACTCACATACACAGATACAGACACAGACACACACACACTCACTCACATACACACACAGACATACATACACGCGCGCACGTGCGCACACACACACTCACACACAAACACCCACACACACAAACACACACACATTCACATACACACAGACACACACACAAACACACACACGCACTTACACACACTCACACAGACACACACGCTCACACACACACAGACACACATACACAGACAGACACACATTCACACACACACACACATGCACTTACACACACACATACACAGATACGCACACACTCACTCACACACCCACATTCTCATTCACACACACACAGATACACACACACGTACACAGTCACTCACACACACAGACACACACACTCACACAGACACGCAGACACACACACATATACACACAGAGTCAGTTTTCCATTAAATATTCTCAAATTTAATCTCACGTTTCAGTATACAATCGGAGAAGCAGCATTGGAAATGCGTATGATACAAGCGCTGGAGGGTGCAATGGGGGGGGGTGGGATAGGAGGGCGAGGTGAGACACAGACATGGAGCTCTCTCCTGTCTCCCCCCTCCCCAGCATTCTCCTGCAGAGGGATTATCTCCCAGCAGAGAATCAAACCAGTCGCTGCCCGTTGCTAACCGGGGGCTAAAGTACGATTCCTGGTGCCTCCGCACTCGGAGGTGAGAGTGGGCGGAGGCGGTTTCCCCGGGCAACGGGCTGGCTGAGGCCTAGTATGTCAGGCTTTGGCAACCAGGCCTCAGAGCTCCCTGAGGGAGCAGTGTGGGGGAGGTGTAAGTGGAGAGGGTGATGGGTGCTGACCCCATTGTTCCCAGGTCAGGGCCCCCCCCTCCACTTTATACCAGGTTCAAGCGTCGGGGGGGGGGGGGGGTGTGGCGTGTCCGCAGCGCCCCGGGTCAAGGGTCAGAGTGCACTCTGCTTGGGCCTGGACTTGGGTTGGGCCGAGGGGGAGGTGTGGTGGGAGTGGGGTTGATGGTGAGGGAAATCAACAACGGGGTGAGGTGGGGGCTACCGGGACTAAACCCCCACTACACCCAACCATGGATCCCCAACACCACACCCACACCCATAACAATGGACAACGGGGTGTCCCTAGAGAGATTCCATTGAAGCAAGGGAGGGAGGGTGAAGGGTCGGAAACATAGGTGGGGGTGGGGAGGGGTGTAGGGGCTGACAGAGATAGGGAGGGGGTGTAGGGGGTGACAGAGATAGGGAGGGGGTGTAGGGGGTTGGAGTGGGGTGACAGAGATAGGGAGGGGGTGTAGGGGGTTGGAGTGGGGTGACAGAGATAGGGAGGGGGTGTAGGGGGCTGGAGGAGGGTGACAGAGATAGGGAGGGGGTGTAGGGGGCTGGAGGGGGGTGACAGAGATAGGGAGGAGGTGTAGGGTGCTGGAGGGGGTGACAGAGATGGGGGGGTGTAGGGGCTGGAGGGGATGACAGAGATAGGGAGGGGGTGTAGGGGGCTGGAGGAGGGTGACAGAGATAGGGAGGGGGTGTAGGGACTGGAGGAGGGTGACAGAGATAGGGAGGGGGTGTAGGGGCTGGAGGAGGGTGACAGAGATAGGGAGGGAGTGTAGGGGCTGGAGGGGGTGACAGAGATAGGGAGGGGGTGTAGGGGCTGGAGGGGATGACAGAGATAGGGAGGGAGTGTAGGGGCTGGAGGGGGTGACTGAGATAGGGAGGGGGGTGTAGGGGACTGGAGGGGGTGACAGAGATAGGGAGGAGGTGTAGGGGCTGGAGGGGGTGACAGATAGGGAGGGGGTGTAGGGGCTGGAGGGTGTGACAGAGATAGTGAGGGGAGTGTAGGGGGCTGGAGGGGGTGACAGAGATAGGGAGGGGGTGTAGGGGCTGGAGGGGGTGACAGAGATAGGGAGGGGGTGTAGGGGCTGGAGGGGGTGACAGAGATAGGGAGGGGGTGTCGGGGTTGGAGGGGTGACAGATATAGGGAGGGGGTGTAGGGGCTGGAGGGGGTGACAGAGATAGTGAGGGGGATGTAGGGGACTGGAGGGGGTGACAGAGATAGGGAGGGGGTGTAGGGGCTGGAGGGGGTGACAGAGATAGTGAGGGGGATGTAGGGGACTGGAAGGGGGGGACAGAGATAGGGAGGGGGTGTAGAGGCTGGGGGTGTGACAGAGATAGGGAGGGGGTGTAGAGGCTGGGGGTGTGACAGAGATAGGGAGGGGGTATAAACCCTTGGATGGAATTGGCCACGCTGGTGTTGGGGGGAGGGGCCCATTTAATGGACGGACGGGGTTGGGTCAGAAAGTGGTGGTGTGGGGGAGGTGTGGACCGAGATTCGGGGAGGGGGGGTGATGCTGACCACCTGACCCCGGCGACGGGAGTTCTCTGGTATCTGTTTGCTCACATCCCCAGCGCAGCCCCCACCCCCAACCCCATCCATCCCTGGGGAGGGGGGGGGGGGATTCGGGGGAGGTAACGTTGGGGGTGAAGATGGAGGGGAGAGTAGACCTCCCCCCCCCCCCACCCCTCCTTCCCGTTCACATCGCCATGACGAACTGGTCATCTGCTCCGGCCTTGTCCCTCCGCACGGCCGGGCCGTCCTTGCCCCCGGCACCCGTCCCCTTCAGCGTCTCCTCGTCGGCGTAGTTGGCGGCACCCGACTTGGCCTCCAGGTGGTGCAGCTCCACCAGCAACTCGTAGACCAGGGCCCCCAGCACCGCGCCCACCATGGGCGCCACAATGGGGATCCACCACCAACCGTTCCCGGCCCTGCGAGGTGGGGGGGGAGGGGGGAACAAGGACAGGTCAGAGACAGTGACCGGGCCCCCCCCTCCTTTCGCCCATGACCCCACCCGCCCTCCAAAGCCCTGACCCCTAACCACCACTTCCGACCCACCCCTTCCCCCCCCCCCCCTCGCCCAGGAATGGCACCAGCCAACCCATCGAGGGTGGGCTCAACCCTCTGCAACCCCCTGCCCAGCCCCTACCAACGGCCCCCATGGATAGTGGCAACTCCCAACTCTTTGATGGATGGTCGCAGGTAGACCGGACCCCTCACCTTTGACCCCAGGTAGATGACCTCGAGGCTGACGCCGTGGTTTGAGTGGACGTTTGACCACCTCAATCCTTGACCCCATCCCCCAGGATCAATACGACGCAAGAACCTTGTGACCTGACACTACCCACACCCACACGGTGGGGTGGTTCATAAGGAAGCCAATCACCTCAGAGTTGACCCCTCGGGATATCATTTCCCAACCCCCGCCCCCACCCATCTCCCTCTCGCTCACTCCCTCTCTCACTCTTGCTCTCTCTCTGTCTGACTGTGCCTCTCTCACTCTATCTCTCTGTTGCTCTCCCTCTCACTATCCCTCTCTCTCTGAATTACTCCCTGTCTCACGAACTTTCTTTCTCTCTCTCTCCCTCTCTTACACACTATCCCTCCCTCTCTCTCTCGCTCTCTCTCCTTCCCACTCTCTCACACAATCCATCTCTCTCTCTCTCTCTGTCTCCCTGGTTCTCTCTCTCTCTCTCTCACTCTCCCTTGTTCTCTCTCTGTCTCTTACTTTCTGTCTCTCACTATCTCTGTCCCTCTCCCTCACTATCTCTTGCTCTCTCTCTCTCACACACACACTATCCCTCTCTCTCTCTCTCTCCCCCCCACTCTCTCACACTATCTCTCTCTCTCAATATCGCTCCCTCTCTCTTACTCCTTCTCTCTCTCCCTCTTCCTCACTATCTCTCTCGTGCTCTCGTTCTCTATTTCTTTCCCTCTCTTACTTTCTGTCTCTCACTATCTCTGTCCCTCTCCCTCACTATCGCTCTCTCTCTCTCTCTCCCCCCCACTCTCTCACACTATCTCTCTCTCTCACTATCGCTCCCTCTCTCTTACTCCTTCTCTCTCTCCCTCTCCCTCACTAACTCTCTCACGCTCTCGCTCTCTCTTTCTTTCCCTCTCTTACTTTCTGTCTCTCACTATCTCTGTCCCTCTCCCTCACTATCTCTCTGTCTCTCTCTCTCTCTCTCTCTCTCTCTCCCCCCGACTCTCTCACACTATCCTTCTCTCTCTCAATATCGCTCTCTCTCCCTTACTCCTTCTCTCGCTCCCTCTCCCTCACTATCTTTCTCGCTCTCTCACACACACACACACAATCCCTCTCTCTCTCTCTCTCCCTCTCTCCCCCCCGACACTCTCACACTATCCCTCTCTCTCTCTCTCTCTTTGACTATTCCCCCTCTTTCTCTTACTCCTTCTCTCTCTCTCTCTCGATCTCTGACTCAGCATCACCACCCAGGCGATGCCCGCCGCTGGAACTGCGGCGGCCCCCGCACAGCAAGATCCCAGGGGGAAAGACGCCATCGACTGGGCGCTGGGGGGAGGGGCGAACGGGCCCAGGCTGATCTGGGAGGGAGAGCGGGCGGGTGAGGGCGGGGGTTATGGGGTAACAGGGAAGGGTGGGGTGAGGGGGGTTGGCCGCGCCTGGCTGGTCCCAGTCCCGTTACTGACGGTGGGAGGAGGGGTGGGGGGTGTGGGAGGGAGTTACTCACGTGAAGACCTCGGTGCCCCATCCCGCGGCCAGGGTGAGCAGACGCGGCCCGAAGTCCCGGGCGGGATTGATGGCATAACCGGAATTGGAGCCCATGGACATCCCGATGCCCACCACCGACAGGCCGATGAAGATGGGCTGAAGGATCTTGGGAGCGCCGTAGTTCTGGGAGTCCACCACCGCGAAGATGCACAGGAGGAGGGTGCCGGTGCCAATCAACTGCGGCGGGAGGCACGGAAGACGGGAGTCACCAACGGGCGAGATGGGGGGGGGCCGTGGCGAAACGGCCCTCTGTTTCCCCTCCCCCTCATCGACACTGAGGCATTCTGGGAAATCCGTCCCCACCGCAAACACGCTCACACCCGCCACTCTCACTCTCCCCACCCCCTCACCCACCCACACCCCCAACCCCCTCTCTCCCTCTCACAAATCTCCCCTCACGCCCTCTCACCCCACCCCCTCACCCACCCACACCCCCAACCCCCTCTCTCCCTCTCACAAATCTCCCCTCACGCCCTCTCACCCCACCCCCTCACCCATCCACACCCCCAACACCCTCTCTCCCTCTCACAAATCTCCCCCCAATCCCTCTCTCCCCACACCCTCACACATCTATTCCCCACGCCCTCTCTCCCCACCCCCTCACCCATCCACAGCCCCAACCCCCTCGCTCCGTCTCACAAATCTCCTCCCAATCCCTCTCTCCCCACACCCTCACACATCTACTCACACATTCCCCCCCTCGCCTCTCTCTCCCTCTACCCCTACCTTTCCCTCATCCCTTTCCTCTCCCCCTCCCTCTCTCCTTCTCTCTCACCTTCTATCTCGCTCTCCCTGCTGGTCTCTCTCTCTCTCTTTCTCTCTCACTTGCTCTCATGTTGCAGTCAGTGATAGAGACAGAGCGACTGAGTGGGGGCTGTCGGAGGGTCAGTGCTGAGGGAGTGGGCGCTGTCGGAGGGTCAGTGCTGAGGGAGTGGGTACTGTCGGAGGGTCAGCGCTGAGGGAGCGGGCGCTGTCGGAGGGTCAGTGCTGAGGGAGTGGGTACTGTCGGAGCGTCAGCGCTGAGGGAGCGGGCGCTGTGGGAGGGTCAGTGCTGAGGGAGCGGGCGCTGTGGGAGGGTCAGTGCTGAGGGAGTGGGCGCTGTCGGAGGGTCAGTGCTGAGGGAGTGGGTACTGTCGGAGGGTCAGCGCTGAGGGAGCGGGCGCTGTGGGAGGGTCAGTGCTGAGGGAGCGAGCGCTGTGGGAGGGTCAGCGTTGAGTGTGCGGGCGCTGTCGGAGGGTCAGGGCTGAGGGAGTGGGCGCTGTCGGAGGGTCAGCGCTGAGGGAGCGGGCACTGTCAGATGGTCAGCGCTGAGGGAGCGGGCGCTGTCGGAGGGTCAGCGCTGAGGGATTGGGTGCTGTCGGAGGGTCAGCGCTGAGGGAGTGGGCGCTGTGTGAGGGTCTGCGCTGAGGGAGCGGACACTGTGTGAGGGTCTGCGCTGAGGGAGCGGGCGCTGTGTGAGGGTCTGCGCTGAGGGAGCGGGCGCTGTGTGAGGGTCTGCGCTGAGTGAGTGGACACTGTGTGAGGGTCAGCGGACGGAGTGGGCACTGTCGGAGGGTCAGCGCTGAGGGAGTGGGCGCTGTTGGAGGGTCAGTGCTGAGGAAGCAGGCGCTGTCGGAGAGTCAGTGCTGAGGGAGCGGGCGCTGTCGGAGGGTCAGTGCTGAGGGAGTGGGCGCTGTTGGAGGGTCAGTGCTGAGGGAGTGGGCACTGTGGGAGGGTCTGCGCTGAGGGAGTGGGCACTGTGGGAGAGTCAGTGCTGAGGGAGTGGGCGCTGTGGGAGGGTCAGCGCTGAGGGAGTGGGTGCTGTGTGAGGGTCAGCGCTGAGGGAGTGGGTGCTGTGGGAGGGTCAGCGCTGAGGGAGCGGGCGCTGTGGGAGGGTCAGCGCTGAGGGAGTGGGCGCTGTCGGAGGGTCAGCGCTGAGGGAGTGGGTGCTGTGTGAGGGTCAGCGCTGAGGGAGTGGGTGCTGTGGGAGGGTCAGCGCTGAGGGAGCGGGCGCTGTGAGAGGGTCAGCGTTGAGTGTGCGTGAGCTGTTGGAGGGTCAGGGCTGAGGGAGCGGGCGCTGTCGGAGGGTCAGCGCTGAGGGAGTGGGCACTGTCAGACGGTCAGCGTTGAGGGAGCGGGCGCTGTCGGAGTGTCAGTGCTGATGGAGTGGGCACTGTGCGAGGGTCAGCGCTGAGGGAGCGGGTGCTGTGGGAGGGTCAGCGCTGAGGGAGCGGGCGCTGTGGGAGGGTCAGTGCTGAGGGAGTGGGTGCTGTGGGAGGGTCAGTGCTGAGGGAGTGGGCGCTGTCGGAGGGTTAGCGCTGAGGGAGCGGGTGCTGTGGGAGGGTCAGCACTGAGGGAGTGGGCGCTGTCGGAGGGTCAGCGCTGAGGGAGCGGGCGCTGTGGGAGGGTTAGTGCTGAGGGAGTGGGCGCTGTCGGAGGGTCAGCGCTGAGGGAGCGGGTGCTGTGGGAGGGTCATTGCTGAGGGAGTGGGTGCTGTGGGAGGGTCAGTGCTGAGGGAGTGGGTGCTGTGGGAGGGTCAGTGCTGAGGGAGTGGGCGCTGTCGGAGGACTTGTGCTGAATGAGCGGGCGCGATGTGAGGGTCAGCGCTGAGAGAGTGGTCACTGTCGGAGGGTCAGTGCTGAGGGAGTGGGTGCTGTCAGAGGGTCGGTGCTGAGGGAGTGGGCACTGTGGGAGGGTCAGTGCTGAGGGAGTGGGCACTGTGGGAGGGTCAGTGCTGAGGGAGTGGGCACTGTGGGAGGGTCAGCGCTGAGGGAGTGGGTGCTGTCGGCTGGTCAGCGCTGAGGGAGTGGGTGCTGTGGGAGGGTCAGCACTGAGGGAGTGGGCACTGTTGGAGGGTCAGCGCTGAGGGAGTGGGTGCTGTCGGAGGGTCAGCGCTGAGGGAGTGGGTGCTGTCGGAGGGTCAGCGCTGAGGGAGCAGGCACTGTGGGAGGGTCAGCACTGAGGGAGTGGGCACTGTTGGAGGGTCAGCGCTGAGGGAGCGGGCACTGTCGGAGGGTCAGTGCTGAGGGAGTGGGCGCTGTCGGAGGGTTAGCGCTGAGGGAGCGGGCACTGTCAGACGGTCAGCGCTGAGGGAGCGGGCGCTGTCGGAGGGTCAGTGCTGAGGGAGTGGGCGCTGTCGGAGGGTCAGTGCTGAGGGAGTGGGTGCTGTGGGAGGGTCAGCGCTGAGAGAGTGGGTGCTGTGTGAGGGTCAGCGCTGAGGGAGTGGGTGCTGTGGGAAGGTCAGCGCTGAGGGAGCGGGCGTTGTGGGAGGGTCAGTGCTGAGGGAGTGGGCGCTGTCGGAGGGTTAGTGCTGAGGGAGTGGGTGCTGTGTGAGGGTCAGCGCTGAGGGTGTGGGCACTGTGGGAGGGTCAGCGCTGAGGGAGTAGGCACTGTGGGAGGGTCAGTGCTGAGGGAGTGGGCACTGTGGGAGGGTCAGCGCTGAGAGAGTGGGTGCTGTGTGAGGGTCAGCGCTGAGGGAGTGGGTGCTGTGGGAAGGTCAGCGCTGAGGGAGCGGGCGTTGTGGGAGGGTCAGTGCTGAGGGAGTGGGCGCTGTCGGAGGGTTAGTGCTGAGGGAGTGGGTGCTGTGTGAGGGTCAGCGCTGAGGGAGTGGGTGCTGTGGGAGGGTCAGCGCTGAGGGAGCGGGCGCTGTGGGAGGGTCAGTGCTGAGGGAGCGGGCGCTGTGGGAGGGTCAGTGCTGAGGGAGTGGGTGCTGTGGGTGGGTCAGCACTGAGGGAGTGGGCACTGTGGGAGGGTCAGCGCTGAGGGAGTGGGTGCTGTCGGAGGGTCAGTGCTGAGGGAGTGGGTGCTGTGGGAGGGTCAGCACTGAGGGAGTGGGCGCTGTCGGAGGGTCAGCGCTGAGGGAGCGGGTGCTGTGTGTGGGTCAGCGCTGAGGGAGCGGGTGCTGTGGGAGGGTCAGCACTGAGGGAGTGGGCACTGTCGGAGGGTCAGCACTGAGGGAGCGGGCGCTGTCGGAGGGTCAGCGCTGAGGAAGCGGGTGCTGTGGGAGGGTCAGCGCTGAGGGAGTGGGCGCTGTGGGAGGGTCAGTGCTGAGGGAGTGGGCGCTGTCGGAGGGTCAGCACTGAGGGAGCGGGTGCTGTCGGAGGGTCAGTGCTGAGGGAGTGGGCGCTGTCGGAGGGTCAGCGCTGAGGGAGCGGGCGCTGTGGGAGGGTCAGCGCTGAGGGAGCGGGCGCTGTGGGAGGGTCAGCACTGAGGGAGTGAGCGCTGTCGGAGGGTCAGCGCTGAGGGAACGGGTGCTGTCGGAGGGTCAGTGCTGAGGGAGCGGGTGCTGTGTGTGGGTCAGCGCTGAGGGAGCGGGTGCTGTGGGAGGGTCAGCGCTGAGGGAGCGGGTGCTGTCGGAGGGTCAGCGCTGAGGGAGCGGGCGCTGTCGGAGGGTCAGCGCTGAGGGAGCGGGTGCTGTGGGAGGGTCAGCACTGAGGGAGTGGTTGCTGTCGGAGGGTCAGTGCTGAGGGAGTGGGCACTGTCGGAAGGTCAGTGCTGAGGGAGTGGGCACTGTCGGAGGGTCAGTGCTGAGGGAGTGGGCGCTGTGGGAGGGTCAGTGCTGAGGGAGCGGGTGCTGTCGGAGGGTCAGTGCTGAGGGAGTGGGCGCTGTGGGAGGGTCAGTGCTGAGGGAGCGGGTGCTGTCGGAGGGTCAGCGCTGAGGGAGTGGGCGCTTTTGGAGGGTCAGTGCTGAGGGAGTGGGTGCTGTGGGAGGGTCAGCGCTGAGGGAGTGGGTGCTGTGGGAGGGTCAGCGCTGAGGGAGCGGGCGCTGTCGGAGGGTCAGGGCTGAGGGAGCGGGCGCTGTCGGAGGGTCAGCGCTGAGGGAGCGGGTGCTGTCGGAGGGTCAGCGCTGAGGGAGTGGCCGATGTTGGAGGGTCAGCGCTGAGGGAGTGGGCGCTGTCGGAGGGTCAGTGCTGAGGGAGTGGGCGCTGTCGGAGGGTCAGGGCTGAGGGAGCGGGTGATGTGGGAGGGTCAGGGCTGAGGGAGCGGGTGCTGTCGGAGGGTCAGCACTGAGGGAGTGGGCGCTGTCGGAGGGTCAGCGCTGAGGGAGTGGGCGCTGTCGGAGGGTCAGGGCTGAGGGAGCGGGTGCTGTGGGAGGGTAAGCGCTGAGGGAGCGGGTGCTGTCGGAGGGTCAGCACTGAGGGAGTGGGCGCTGTTGGAGGGTCAGCGCTGAGGGAGTAGGCGCTGTCGGAGGGTCAGGGCTGAGGGAGCGGGTGCTGTGGGAGGGTCAATGCTGAGGGAGTGGGCACTGTTGGAGGGTCAGTGCTGAGGGAGTGGGTGCTGTCGGAGGGTCAGCGCTGAGGGGCAGGCGCTGTGGGAGGGTCAGCGCTGAGGGAGTGGGTGCTGTCGGAGGGTCAGCGCTGAGGGAGTGGGTGCTGTGGTAGGGTCAGCGCTGAGGGAGTGGGTGCTGTCAGAGGGTCAGTGCTGAGGGAGCGGGCGCTGTCAGAGGGTCAGTGCTGAGGGAGCGGGTGCTGTGAGAGGGTCAGTGCTGAGGGAGCGGGTGCTGTCGGAGGGTCAGTGCTGAGGGAGCGGGCGCTGTCAGAGGGTCAGTGCTGAGGGAGCGGGTGCTGTGAGAGGGTCAGTGCTGAGGGAGCGGGTGCTGTCGGAGGGTCAGTGCTGAGGGAGTGGGCGCTGTCGGAGGGTCAGTGCTGAGGGAGCGGGTGCTGTCGGAGGGTCAGTGCTGAGGGAGTGGGTGCTATCGGAGGGTCAGTGCTGAGGGAGTGGGCGCTGTCGGAGGGTCAGTGCTGAGGCAGTGGGTGCTATCGGAGGGTCAGTGCTGAGGGAGTGGGTGCTGTCGGAGGGTCAGTGCTGAGGGAGTGGGCGCTGTCGGAGGGTCAGTGCTGAGGGAGTGGGTGCTGTCGGAGGGTCAGTGCTGAGGGAGTGGGTGCTGTGGGAGGGTCAGTGCTGAGGGAGTGGGCGCTGTCGGAGGGTCAGTGCTGAGGGAGTGGGTGCTGTCGGAGGGTCAGTGCTGAGGGAGTGGGTGCTGTGGGAGGGTCAGTGCTGAGGGAGCGGGCGCTGTGGGAGGGTCAGTGCTGAGGGAGTGGGCGCTGTGGGAGGGTCAGTGCTGAGGGAGCGGGCGCTGTGGGAGGGTCAGTGCTGAGGGAGCGGGCGCTGTGGGAGGGTCAGTGCTGAGGGAGTGGGTGCAGTCGGAGGGTCAGTGCTGAGGGAGTGGGCGCTGTCGGAGGGTCAGTGCTGAGGGAGTGGGTTCTGTCGGAGGGTCAGTGCTGAGGGAGCGGGGGCTGTGGGAGGGTCAGTGCTGAGGGAGTGGGCGCTGTCGGAGGGTCAGTGCTGAGGGAGCGGGTGCTGTGGGAGGGTCAGTGCTGAGGGAGTGGGCGCTGTCGGAGGGTCAGTGCTGAGGGAGCGGGTGCTGTGGGAGGGTCAGTGCTGAGGGAGGGGGTGCTGTGGGAGGGTCAGTGCTGAGGGACTGGGCGCTGTGGGAGGGTCAGTGCTGAGGGAGTGGGCGCTGTGGGAGGGTCAGTGCTGAGGGAGCGGGTGCTGTGGGAGGGTCAGTGCTGAGGGAGCGGGTGCTGTGGTAGGGTCAGTGCTGAGGGAGCGGGCGCTGTGGGAGGGTCAGTGCTGAGGGAGTGGGCGCTGTCGGAGGGTCAGTGCTGAGGGAGTGGGTGCTGTCGGAGGGTCAGTGCTGAGGGAGTGGGTGCTGTCGGAGGGTCAGTGCTGAGGGAGTGGGCGCTGTCAGAGGGTCAGTGCTGAGGGGGTGGGTGCTGTGGGAGGGTCAGTGCTGAGGGAGTGGGTGCTGTGAGAGGGTCAGTGCTGAGGGAGTGGGTGCTGTGGGAGGGTCAGTGCTGAGGGAGCGGGCGCTGTGGGAGGGTCAGTGCTGAGGGAGCGGGCGCTGTGGGAGGGTCAGTGCTGAGGGAGCGGGCGCTGTCGGAGGGTCAGTGCTGAGGGAGCGGGCGCTGTGGGAGGGTCAGTGCTGAGGGAGCGGGCGCTGTGGGAGGGTCAGTGCTGAGGGAGTGGGCGCTGTCAGAGGGTCAGTGCTGAGGGAGCGGGCGCTGTGGGAGGGTCAGTGCTGAGGGAGCGGGCGCTGTGGGAGGGTCAGTGCTGAGGGAGCGGGCGCTGTGGGAGGGTCAGTGCTGAGGGAGTGGGCGCTGTCAGAGGGTCAGTGCTGAGGGAGTGGGCACTGTCGGAGGGTCAGCGCTGAGGGAGTGGGTGCTGTCGGAGGGTCAGTGCTGAGGGAGTGGGTGCTGTCGGAGGGTCAGCGCTGAGGGAGTGGGTGCTGTCGGAGGGTCAGCGCTGAGGGAGTGGGTGCTGTCGGAGGGTCAGTGCTGAGGGAGTGGGCACTGTCGGAGGGTCAGTGCTGAGGGAGCGGGCGCTGTCGGAGGGTCAGTGCTGAGGGAGTGGGTGCTGTGGGAGGGTCAGTGCTGAGGGAGTGGGTGCTGTTGGAGGGTCAGTGCTGAGGGAGTGGGTGCTGTCGGAGGGTCAGTGCTGAGGGAGTGGGTGCTGTTGGAGGGTCAGTGCTGAGGGAGTGGGTGCTGTGGGAGTGTCAGTGCTGAGGGAGTGGGCGCTGTCGGAGGGTCAGTGCTGAGGGAGTGGGTGCTGTTGGAGGGTCAGTGCTGAGGGAGTGGGTGCTGTGGGAGTGTCAGTGCTGAGGGAGTGGGCGCTGTCGGAGGGTCAGTGCTGAGGGAGTGGGTGCTGTCGGAGGGTCAGTGCTGAGGGAGTGGGTGCTGTCGGAGGGTCAGTGCTGAGGGAGTGGGTGCTGTTGGAGGGTCAGTGCTGAGGGAGTGGGTGCTGTGGGAGTGTCAGTGCTGAGGGAGTGGGCGCTGTCGGAGGGTCAGTGCTGAGGGAGTGGGTGCTGTCGGAGGGTCAGTGCTGAGGGAGTGGGTGCTGTCGGAGGGTCAGTGCTGAGGGAGCGGGATTGTTGAGGTTCCTGTCTCTGCTGAAACCCATCCAAGTATCAGAGCAAGAAATTGCCAGGATAACAGATCGGAAGGTCCGGGTACCTGGTCTATAAAGCCGTTGGGAAGGGTGAGGAACGGTGCAGGGTAGGTGCCAAAAATGAAGGCGGTGGCACGTGGCCCGGTGACAGACAAAGTCCCGTTGTTCACAGCATGGATCCCATCTGCAGGAGATATACAGGAACACCATCACATCCAGAGACCCAGCTCCATCCCACAACAGACAGGCAGGGATAGGGAATACTGGGGAATGGGGAGAGAGGGGGTATACTGGGGGATGGGGGAGAGAGGGGAAATACTGGGGGATGGGGAGAGAGGGGGAATACTGGGGGATGGGGAGGGAGGGAATACTGGGAATGGGGAGAGAGGGGAAATACTGGGGGATGGGGAGAGAGGGAATACTGGGAATGGGGGAGAGATGGAATACTGGGGGATGGGGAGAGAGGGGGAATACTGGGGGATGGGGTAGAGAGGGGGAATACTGGGGGATGGGGGAGAGAGGGGGAATACTGGGGAATGGGGAGAGAGGGAATACTGGGGAAGGGGGAGAGAGGAATACTGGGGGATGGGGGAGAGAGGGAATACTGGGGGATGGGGGAGAGAGGGGGAATACTGGGGGATGGGGAGAGAGGGAATACTGGGGGATGGGGGAGAGAGGGGGAATACTGGGGGATGGGGAGAGAGGGAATACTGGGGAAGGGGGAGAGAGGGAATACTGGGGGATGGGGAGAGAGGGAATACTGGGAATGGGGAGAGAGGGGAATACAGGGGAATGGGGGAGAGATGGAATACTGGGGAATGGGGAGAGAGGGGGAACACTGGGAATGGGGGAGAGAGGGGGAATACTGGGAATGGGGAGAGAGGGAATACTGGGGAATGGGGAGAGAGGGAATACTGGGGAATGGGGAGAGGGGGGAATACTGGGGAATGGGGGAAAGAGGGGGAATACTGGGGAATGGGGAGAGAGAGAGGGAATACTGGGGAATGGGGAGAGAGGGGGAATACTGGGGAATGGAGGAGAGGGGGAATACTGGGGAATTGGGGGGAGGGAGGGGGAATACTGGGGAATTGGGGGGAGAGAGGGAATACTGGGGAATGGGGAGAGAGGGAATACTAGGGAATAGGGGAGAGGGGGGAATACTGGGGAATGGGGAGAGAGGGGGAATACTGGGGAATTGGGAGAGAGAGGGAATAATGGGGAATGGGGAGACAGGGAATACTGGGGGATGGGGGAATACTGGGGGATGGGGGAGAGAGGGAATACTGGGGATGGGGGAGAGAGGGAATAATGGGGAATGGGGAGACAGGGAATACTGGGGGATGGGGGAATACTGGGGGATGGGGGAGAGAGGGAATACTGGGGATGGGGGAGAGAGGGAATACTGGGGAATGTGGGAGACGGAATACTGGGGGATGGGGGAATACTGGGGGATGGGGAGAGAGGGAATACTGGGGATGGGGAGAGTGGGGGGAATACTGGGGAATGGGGGAGAGTGGGGGGAATACTGGGGAATGGGGGAGAGTGGGAATACTGGGGGATGGGGGAATACTGGGGAATGGGGGAGAGTGGGAATACTGGGGGATGGGGGAATACTGGAGATGGGGGAGAGTGGGGGGAATACTGGGGAATGGGGAGAGAGGGGGAATACTGGGGAATGGGGGAGAGAGGGAATACTGGGGGATGGAGGAGTGTGGGGGGAATACTGGGGAATGGGGAGAGAGGGGGAATACTGGGGAATGGGGGAGAGAGGGGGAAATACTGGTGAATGGGGGAGAGAGGGAATACTGGGGGATGGAGGAGTGTGGGGGAATACTGGGGAATTGGGGAGAGAGGGAATACTGGGGAATGGGGGAATACTGGGGGATGGGGGAGAGAGGGCATACTGGGGAATGGGGAGAGAGGGAATACTGGGGAATGGGGGAGAGAGGGAATACTGGGGAATGGGGAGAGAGGGAATACTGGGGAATGGGGGAATACTGGGGGATGAGGGAGAGAGGGGGAATACTGGGGAATGGGTGAGAGTGGGGTGAATACTGGGGAATGGGGGAGAGAGGGGGAATACTGGGGAATTGGGAGAGAGAGGGAATACTGGGGAATGGGGAGAGAGGGGGAATACTGGGGAATGGGTGAAAGTGGGGGGAATACTGGGGAATGGGGGAGAGAGGGGGAATACTGGGGAATTGGGAGAGAGAGGGAATACTGGGGAATGGGGAGAGAGGGAATACTGGGGAATGGGGGAGAGGGGCAATACTGAGGAATGGGGGAGAGAGAGAATACTGGGGAATGGGGGAGAGAGGGAATACTGGGGAATTGGGAGAGAGAGGGAATACTGGGGAATGGGAAGAGAGGGAATACTGGGGAATGGGGGAGAGAGGGGGAATACTGGGGAATGGGAGAGAGAGAGGGAATACTGGGGAATGAGGGAGAGAGAGGGAAGACTGGGGAATGGGGAGAGAGGGGGAATACTGGGGAATAGGGGAGAGGGGGAATACTGGGAATGGGAGAGAGAAGGAATACTGGGGAATGGGGAGAGAGGGGGAACACTGGGGGATGGGAGAGAGAGGGTGAATACTGGGTGATGGGGAGAGATGGAATACTGGGGAATGGGAAGAGAGGGAATACTGGGAAATGGGGGAGAGAGGGAATACTGGGGGATGGGGGAATACTGGGGAATGGGGGAGAGAGGGAATACTGGGGATGGGGAGAGTGGGGGGAATACCTGGGAATGGGGGAAGAGTGGGGGGAATACTGGGGGTTGGGGGAGAGAGGGAATACTGGGGATGGGAGAGAGAGGGAATACTGGGGAATGGGGAGTGAGGGAACACTGGGGAATGGGGAGAGAGGGAATACTGGGGAATGGGGGAGAGGGACAATACTGAGGAATGGGGGAGAGAGGGAATACTGGGGAATGGGGGAGAGAGGGAATACTGGGGAATTGGGAGAGAGAGGGAATACTGGGGAATGGGAAGAGAGGGAATACTGGGGAATGGGGGAGAGAGGGGGGAATACTGGGGAATGGGAGAGAGGGAATACTGGGGAAGGGGGGAGAGAGGGAATACTGGGGAATGGGGGAGAGAGTGGGGAATACTGGGGAATGGGAGAGAGAGAGGGAATACTGGGGAATGAGGGAGAGAGAGGGAAGACTGGGGAATGGGGGAGAGGGGGAATACTGGGAATGGGGGAGAGAGGGAATACTGGGGAATGGGGAGAGAGGGGGAACACTGGGGGATGGGAGAGAGAGGGGGAATACTGGGGGGTGGGGAGAGAGGGAATACTGGGGAATGGGGAGAGAGGGAATACTGGGAAATGGGGGAGAGTGGGAATACTGGGGGATGGGGGAATACTGGGGAATGGGGGAGAGAGGGAATACTGGGGATGGGGAGAGTGGGGGGAATACCTGGGAATGGGGGAGAGTGGGGGGAATACAGGGGGTTGGGGGAGAGAGGGAATACTGGGGATGGGAGAGAGAGGGAATACTGGGGAATGGGGAGAGAGGGAATACTGGGGAATGGGGGAGAGAGGGAATAATGGGGAATGGGGGAGACAGGGAATACTGGGGGATGGGGGAATACTGGGGGATGGGGGAGAGTGGGGGGAATACTGGGGAATGGGGGAGAGAGGGAATACTGGGAGATGGAGGAGTGTGGGGGGAATACTGGGGAATGGGGGAGAGAGGGAATACTGGGGATGGGGAGAGCGGGAATACTGGGAGATGGAGGAATACTGGGGGATGGGGGAGAGAGGGGGAATACTGGGGAATGGGGGAGAGAGGGGGGAATGAGGAGAGAGGGGGAATACTGGGGAATGAGGGAGGGGGGGAATACTGGGGAATGGGGAGAGAGGGGGAATACAGGGGAATGGGGAGAGAGGGGGAATACTGGGGAATGGGGAGAGAGGGGGAATACTGGGGAATGGGGAGAGAGGGGGAATACTGGGGAATGAGGGAGGGGGGGAATGGGGAGAGAGGGGGAATACTGGGGAATGGGGAGAGAGGGGGAATACTGGGGGATGGGGGAGAGTGGGGGGAAACTGGGGAATCGGGGAGAGAGGGGGAAACTGGGCGAATGTGGAAATTTTGGGAACATGTACAGTTATGTACAGGGAGAAGCCAAGGAAGCTGTGTTAGGGTGGGAATGGTGATGGGAATGAGGGCTGGAATGGGACAGGACTTGGGGGGGAGGGGGAGGGTGGACCCACCAACAGACCCTGACCCCTGAGGTAGGGCCAAGGGGATGACCTACCGTGATGCACCCCATAGACTACAGCCGCTCCGACAAACCCCCCAGGGTCTGGAAGAACATGTAAAAGGGCAACTTCTTCCATTGGAACCGGCCAAGCAGGCACAGACTGAAGGACACGGCCGGATTCAGATGGCCCCCTGCAGGGTAACAACAACAACAACAGTCTGCATTCACATAGCCCCTTTCACATCAACAGAGAGAGAGAGAGGAAGTGATAGGGGGCTGGAGGGGGTGACAGAGATAGGGGAGGGGGTGACAGAGATAGGGAGGGGCTGGAGGGGGTGACAGGGATAGGGAGGGGGCTGGAGGGGGTGACAGAGATAGGGAGGGGGTGACAGAGAGAGGGAGGGGGTGACAGAGATAGGGAGGGGGCTGGAGGGGGTGACAGAGATCGGGAGGGGCTGGAGGGGGTGACAGAGATAGGGAGGGGGTGTAGGGGCTGGAGGGGGTGACACAGAGATAGGGAGGGGGTGACAGAGATAGGGAGAGGGTGACAGAGATCGGGAGGGGCTGGAGGGGGTGACAGAGATAGGGAGGGGGTGTAGGGGGTGGAGGAGGTGACAGAGATAGGGAGGGGGTGACAGAGATAGGGAGGGGGTGACACAGAGATAGGGAGGGGGTGACACAGAGATAGGGAGGGGCTGGAGGGGGTGACAGAGATAGGGAGGGGGTGTAGGGGCTGGAGGAGGTGACAGAGATAGGGAGGGGGTGACAGAGATAGGGAGGGGGTGTAGGGGCTGGAGGGGGTGACAGAGATAGGGAGGGGGTGTAGGGGCTGGAGGGGGTGACACAGAGATAGGGAGGGGGTGTAGGGGGCTGGAGGAGGTGACAGAGATAGGGAGGGGGTGACAGAGATAGGGAGAGGGTGACAGAGATCGGGAGGGGCTGGAGGGGGTGACAGAGATAGGGAGGGGGTGTGGGGGCTGGAGGAGGTGACAGAGATAGGGAGGGGGTGACAGAGATAGGGAGGGGGTGACACAGAGATAGGGAGGGGGTGACACAGAGATAGGGAGGGGGTGACAGAGATAGGGAGGGGGTGTAGGGGCTGGAGGGGGTGTCAGAGATAGGGAGGGGGTGTAGGGGCTGGAGGGGGTGTCAGAGATAGGGAGGGGGTGTAGGAGCTGGAGGGGGTGTAGGTGCTGGAGGGGGTGACAGAGATAGGGAGGGGGTGACAGAGATAGGGAGGGGGTGTAGGGGCTGGAGGGGGTGACAGAGATAGGGAGGGGGTGTAGGGGCTGGAGGGGGTGACAGAGATAGGGAGGGAGTGTAGGGGCTGGAGGGGGTGACAGAGATAGGGAGGGGGTGTAGGGGCTGGAGGGGGTGACAGAGATAGGGAGGGGGTGTAGGGGCTGGAGGGGGTGACAGAGATAGGGAGGGGGTGTAGGGGCTGGAGGGGGTGACAGAGATAGGGAGGGGGTGTAGGTGCTGGAAGTGTAACACCTCTGTTGTTCTGTGTATAACCCACCCCGAACCCCCTCGATTAGATCCTGGCCTGTCATTCCAGCCACGGTAAATCCAGGATTCCGGGTGTTTGCCGAGGTGTACCTGAGATCCCTCCGGAGATGTAAATTCCGAACGTTGCCCCGAGTCCGAAGCCGAGATTGACCGACAGGAATTCACCGCGTGTCGTGTTACTGACGACCATCTGCGCGACAGCTCCACATCCAAACAGCTGGCACAGAGAACAGGGAGGGAGAGAGGGCCTGGGTAAGTACAGACTCATCAAAAGGAAGTCAACTCAAAGCTTATCTCCAAAAGGTGGCCTGGCCTTGTGAGAACCACGCTCCCACAGCACCCACTCCCTCAGCACTGACCCTCCCACAGCACCCACTCCCTCAGCACTGACCCTCCCACAGCACCCACTCCCTCAGCACTGACCCTCCCACAGCGCCCACTCCCTCAGCACTGACCCTCCCACAGCACCCACTCCCTCAGCGCTGACCCTCCCACAGCACCCACTCCCTCAGCACTGACCCTCCCACAGCACCCACTCCCTCAGCACTGACCCTCCGACAGCGCCCACTCCCTCAGCACTGACCCTCCGATAGCACCCACTCCCTCAGCACTGACCCTCCCACAGCACCCACTCCCTCAGCACTGACCCTCCCACAGCACCCACTCCCTCAGCACTGACCCTCCCACAGTGCCCACTCCCTCAGCACTGACCCTCCGACAGCGCCCACTCCCTCAGCACTGACCCTCCGACAGTACCCGCTCCCTCAGCACTGACCCTCCCACAGCGCTCGCTCCCTCAGCACTGACCCTCCGACAGTGCCCGCTCCCTCAGCACTGACCCTCCGACAGCACCCACACCCTCAGCACTGACCCTCCGACAGCACCCACTCCCTCAGCGCTGACCCTCCCTCAGCGCCCACTCCCACAGCACTGACCCTCCGACAGCACCCACTCCCTCAGCACTGACCCTCCGACAGCACCCACTCCCTCAGCACTGACCCTCCGACAGCACCCACTCCCTCAGCACTGTCCCTCCGACATCGCCCACTCCCTCAGCACTGACCCTCCGACAGCACCCACTCCCTCAGCACTGACCCTCCCACAGCACCCACTCCCTCAGCACTGACCCTCCCACAGCACCCACTCCCTCAGCACTGACCCTCCCACAGCACCCACTCCCTCAGCACTGACCCTCCCACAGTGCCCACCCCCTCAGCACTGACCCTCCCACAGCACCCACTCCCTCAGCACTGACCCTCCGACAGCACCCACTCCCTCAGCACTGACCCTCCCACAGTGCCCACTCCCTCAGCACTGACCCTCCGACAGCGCCCACTCCCTCAGCACTGACCCTCCGACAGTACCCACTCTCTCAGCACTGACCCTCCCACAGCGCTCGCTCCCTCAGCACTGACCCTCCGACAGTGCCCGCTCCCTCAGCACTGACCCTCCGACAGCACCCACACCCTCAGCACTGACCCTCCGACAGCACCCACTCCCTCAGCGCTGACCCTCCCACAGCGCCCACTCCCACAGCACTGACCCTCCGACAGCACCCACTCCCTCAGCACTGACCCTCCGACAGCACCCACTCCCTCAGCACTGACCCTCCGACAGCACCCACTCCCTCAGCACTGTCCCTCCGACATCGCCCACTCCCTCAGCACTGACCCTCCGACAACACCCAGTCTCTCAGCACTGACCCTCCCTCAGCGACCACTCCCTCAGCACTGACCCTCCCACAGCACCCACTCTCTCAGCACTGACCCTCCCACAGCGCCCACTCCCTCAGCACTGACCCTCCGACAGCGCCCATTCCCTCAGCACTGACCCTCCGACAGCACCCACTCCCTCAGCACTGACCCTCCGACAGCGCCCACTCCCTCAGCACTGACCCTCCGACAGCACCCACTCTTTCAGCACTGACCCTCCCTCAGCGCCCACTCCCTCAGCACTGACCCTCCGACAGGCCCCACTCCCTCAGCACTGACCCTCCGACAGCACCCACTCCCTCAGCACTGACCCTCCCACAGCACCCACTCCCTCAGCACTGACCCTCCGACAGGGCCCACTCCCTCAGCACTGACCCTCCGACAGCACCCACTCCCTCAGCACTGACCCTCCCACAGCACCCACTCCCTCAGCACTGACCCTCGCACAGTGCCCCCTCCCTCAGCACTGACCCTCCCACAGCACCCACTCCCTCAGCACTGACCCTCCGACAGTGCCCACTCCCTCAGCACTGACCCTCCGACAGCACCCACTCCCTCAGCGCTGACCCTCCCACAGCGCCCACTCCCTCAGCACTGACCCTCCGACAGCACCCACTCCCTCAGCACTGACCCTCCGACAGCACCCACACCCTCAGCACTGACCCTCCGACAGTACCCACTCCCTCAGCACTGACCCTCCGACAGCGCCCACTCCCTCAGCACTGACCCTCCGACAGCACCCACTCCCTCAGCACTGACCCTCCCTCAGCGCCTGCTCCCTCAGCACTGGCCCTCTGACAGCACCCACTCCCTCAGCACTGACCCTCCCACAGCACCCACTCCCTCAGCACTGACCCTCCCACAGTGCCCACTCCCTCAGCACTGACCCTCCGACAGCACCCACTCCCTCAGCACTGACCCTCCGACAGCGCCCACTCCCTCAGCACTGACCCTCCCACAGCACCCACTCCCTCAGCACTGACCCTCCCACAGCACCCACTCCCTCAGCACTGACCCTCCGACAGCACCCACTCCCTCAGCACTGACCCTCCCACAGCACCCACTCCCTCAGCACTGACCCTCGCACAGTGCCCCCTCCCTCTGCACTGACCCTCTCACAGCGCCCGCTCCCTCAGCACTGACCCTCCGACAGCACCCACTCCCTCAGCACTGACCCTCCCACAGCACCCACTCCCTCAGCACTGACCCTCCCACAGCACCCACTCCCTCAGCACTGACCCTCGCACAGTGCCCCCACCCTCAGCACTGACCCTCCAACAGCACCCACTCCCTCAGCACTGACCCTCGCACAGTGCCCCCTCCCTCAGCACTGACCCTCCCACAGCACCCACTCCCTCAGCACTGACCCTCCCACAGCACCCACTCCCTCAGCACCGACCCTCCGATAGGCCCCACTCCCTCAGCACTGACCCTCCGACAGCACCCACTCCCTCAGCACTGACCCTCCCACAGCACCCACTCCCTCAGCACTGACCCTCGCACAGTGCCCCCTCCCTCAGCACTGACCCTCCGACAGTGCCCACTCCCTCAGCACTGACCCTCCGACAGCACCCACTCCCTCAGCGCTGACCCTCCCACAGCACCCACTCCCTCAGCACTGACCCTCTGACAGCACCCACTCCCTCAGCACTGACCCTCCCACAGCACCCACTCCCTCAGCACTGACCCTCGCACAGTGCCCCCTCCCTCAGCACTGACCCTCTCACAGCGCCCGCTCCCTCAGCACTGACCCTCCGACAGCACCCACTCCCTCAGCACTGACCCTCCCACAGCACCCACTCCCTCAGCACTGACCCTCCGACAGTGCCCACTCCCTCAGCACTGACCCTCCCACAGTGCCCACTCCCTCAGCACTGACCCTCCGACAGCACCCACTCCCTCAGCACTGACCCTCCCACAGCACCCACTCCCTCAGCACTGACCCTCCGACAGTGCCCACTCCCTCAGCACTGACCCTCCGACAGCACCCACTCCCTCAGCGCTGACCGTCCCACAGCGCCCACTCCCTCAGCACTGACCCTCCGACAGCACCCACTCCCTCAGCACTGACCCTCCGACAGTACCCACTCCCTCAGCACTGACCCTCCGACAGCGCCCACTCCCTCAGCACTGACCCTCCGACAGCACCCACTCCCTCAGCGCTGACCCTCCCTCAGCGCCCACACCCACAGCACTGACCCTCCGACAGCACCCACTCCCTCAGCACTGACCCTCCCACAGCACCCACTCCCTCAGCACTGACCCTGCGACAGTGCCCGCTCCCTCAGCACTGACCCTCCCACAGCGCCCACTCCCTCAGCACTGACCATCTGACAGCACCCACTCCCTCAGCACTGACCCTCCGTCAGCGCCCACTCCCTCAGCACTGACCCTCCCACAGCGCCCACTCCCTCAGCACTGACCCTCCGACAGCACCCACTCCCTCAGCACTGACCCTCCGACAGTACCCACTCCCTCAGCACTGACCCTCCCACAGCACCCGCTCCCTCAGCACTGACCCTCCGACAGCACCCACTCCCTCAGCACTGACCCTCCGACAGCACCCACTCCCTCAGCGCTGACCCTCCCTCAGCGCCCACTCCCACAGCACTGACCCTCCGACAGCACCCACTCCCTCAGCGCTGACCCTCCCAAAGCACCTGCTCCCTCAGCACTGTCCCTCGCACAGTGCCCCCTCCCTCAGCACTGACCCTCCCACAGCGCCCACTCCCTCAGCACTGACCCTCCCACAGCACCCACTCCCTCAGCACTGACCCTCCCACAGCACCCACTCCCTCAGCGTTGACCCTCCCACAGCGCCCGCTCCCTCAGCACTGACCCTCCGACAGCACCCACTCCCTCAGCACTGACCCTGCGACAGCGCCCACTCCCTCAGCACTGACCCTCCGACAGCACCCACTCCCTCAGCACTGACCCTCCCTCAGTGCCCACTCCCTCAGCACTGACCCTCCGACAGGGCCCGCTCTCTCAGCACTGACCCTCCCTCAGTGCCCACTCCCTCAGCACTGACCCTCCGACAGCACCCACTCCCTCAGCACTGACCCTCCGACAGCACCCACTCTCTCAGCACTGACCCTCCCTCAGCGCCCACTCCCTCAGCACTGACCCTCCGACAGCACCCACTCTCTCAGCACTGACCCTCCCTCAGTGCCCACTCCCTCAGCACTGACCCTCCGACAGCACCCACTCCCTCAGCACTGACCCTCCGACAGCACCCACTCCCTCAGCACTGACCCTCCCACAGCACCCACTCCCTCAGCACTGACCCTCTGACAGCGCCCACTCCCTCAGCACTGACCCTCCGACAGCGCCCACTCCCTCAGCACTGACCCTCCCTCAGTGCCCGCTCCCTCAGCACTGACCCTGCGACAGCGCCCGCTCCCTCAGCACTGACCCTCCGACAGCGCCCACTCCCTCAGCACTGACCCTCCGACAGTGCCCACTCCCTCAGCACTGACCCTCCGACAGCGCCCACTCCCTCAGCACTGACCCTCCGACAGTGCCCACTCCCTCAGCACTGACCCTCCGACAGCACCCACTCCCTCAGCACTGACCCTCCGACAGTGCCCACTCCCTCAGCACTGACCCTCCGACAGCGCCCACTCCTTCAGCACTGACCCTCCAATAGGGGAACCGGGATGGAGAGAGGTAACAGTTGGACTGATCAGAAGTCGTCTCCTTACAATCAACATGCAGACCCCCAGGAACTCTGCCAGACACTCTCTGAAGAGTTTGTTCTTCAATCGAAATGCATCGTGGACTTTGACCAGGATTGTGGCTGCTCTCCCCATGTCTGGGTCTCCGGGATATCTCCCTCTTCCCGTGTGATACTAACAAGTGAAGGGAACAGACATGATATTAGACCCAGCACAGACTCCGTCCCAACAGCTTACAAAATGCCAAATGCAATCTTCCGCTGTACCGGATTTCAACTGCACTCAGGGATATTCCAGAGGGGAGGCTGGATTTGAAATGCACCCGATCTCCTGCAGGGAACGTTTCTGGCTCCTTGGTTCCTCGCTTGATCAGTCTCCGGGACACTCTGTCCTCTCCGCCTGCCCCCGCCTGCTTTTTAAACCTTCCGGCCCCACCCCCCTCAGAGGCGGGAGCCTGTGGATGTTGGCAGAGTCTCTCTGACCCACACTCCAGGTCAGGGAGGTGTGGGATTGCCCTGATCTGGACCCTGCCCGGGGTCAGTCATGGCAATGGCAGGGTCTAAGGTTCCCCACCCACACTCGCCCCAGGGAGGGGCGGCTCACACTCACACTCACACTCACACTCACCCCAGGGAGGGGCGGCTCACACACACACACACACTCACACTCACACACACTCACACCCGCCTCAGGGAGGGGCGGCTCACACACACACTCACACTCACACTCACACACACTCACACTCACCCCAGGGAGGGGCGGCTCACACTCACACTCACACTCACACTCACCCCAGGGAGGGGCGGCTCACACACACACTCACACTCACACTCGCCCCAGGGAGGGGCGGCTCACACACACACACACACTCACACTCACACACACTCACACCCGCCTCAGGGAGGGGCGGCTCACACACACACTCACACTCACACTCACACACACTCACACTCGCCCCAGGGAGGGGCGGCTCACACTCACACTCACACTCACACTCACCCCAGGGAGGGGCGGCTCACACACACACACACACACTCACACACACCCACACTCCCCCCAGGGAAGGGCGGCTCACACACACACTCACACTCACACTCACACACATTCACACTCGCCCCAGGGAGGGGCGGCTCACACACACACACACACACTCACACACACACACACACTCACACTCACCCCAGGGAGGGGCGGCTCACACACACACACACTCACACACACACACACTCACAGTCACCCCAGGGAGGGGCGGCTCACACACACACACACACACACACACACACACACTCACACTCGCCCCAGGGAGGGGCGGCTCACACACACACTCACACACACCCACACTCGCCCCAGGGAGGGGCGGCTCACACACACACACACACACTCACACACACTCACACTCACCCCAGGGAGGGGCGGCTCTCGCACACACACACACTCGCCGCAGGGAGGGGCGGCTCACACACACACTCACACTCACACACACACACTCACACTCGCCCCAGGGAGGAGCGGCTCACACACACACACACCCTCACACTCACACTCACCCCAGGGAGGGGCGGCTCACACACACACTCACACTCGCCCCAGGGTGGAGCGGCTCACACACACACTCACACTCACACTCACCCCAGGGAGGGGCGGCTCACACACACACACACTCACACACTCACACTCACCCCAGGGAGGGGCGGCTCACACACACACTCACACTCACACTCGCCTCAGGGAGGGGCGGCTTACACACACACTCACACTCACACTCACACACACTCGCTCCAGGGAGGGGCGGCTCACACACTCACACTCACACTCACACACACTCGTCCCAGGTCAGGGCGGCTCACACACTCACACTCACACACACCCACACTCGCTCCAGGGAGGGACGGCTCACACACACACACTCACACACACACCCACACACTCACCCCAGGGAGGGGCGGCTCACACACACACTCTCACACACACCCTCACACACACACACACACACACTCACCCCAGGGAGGAGCGGCTCACACACACACACACACTCACACTCACACTCACACACACCCACACTCACCCCAGGGAGGGGCGGCTCACACACACATACTCACACTCTCACACACCCATACTCACCCCAGGGAGGAGCGGCTCACACACACACACACTCACACTCACACTCACACTCACACACACCCACACTCGCCCCAGGGAGGGGCGGCTCACTCACACTCACACACACACTCACACACACCCACACTCGCCCCAGGGAGGAGCGGCTCACACACACACACACTCACACACACCCACACTCGCCCCAGGGTGGGGTGGCTCACACATACACACTCACACTCACACTCACACACACACACAACCACACTCACCCCAGGGAGGGGCGGCTCACACACACACACACACACACTCACCCCAGGGAGGAGCGGCTCACACACACACACACACACACACTCACACTCACACACACCCACACTCACCCCTGGGAGGGGCGGCTCACACACACACACTCACACTCTCACACACCCATACTCACCCCAGGGAGGGGCGGCTCACACACACACTCATACACACCCACACTCACCCCAGGGAGGAGCGGCTCACACACACACTCACACTCAAACACACCCACACTCGCCCCAGGGAGGAGCGGCTCACACACGCACACTCATACACCCTCTCACACACTTACACATACCCTCACACACACCCTCACACACCCTCACAAACACACCCTCACACACACCCTCACACACACACCCTCACACACACAATCGTACACATTCACACACACCCTCACACACACTAACACTCACTCACACCCTCACACACACCTTCACACAAACTCACACACACTCACACACACTCTCACACACCCTGACACACTCTCACACACACTCCCACTCACACACACCCTATCACACACACCCACACACATCCACACACACACCCTCACACACACTCACACACACCCTCACACTCACACGCACCCCCTCAGACACACCATCACACACACCCCACACACCCCACTCACACACACACCACACACACACCCCACACACACACACACCCCACACACACACACCCTCACACACACTCACACACACACACCCACACACACCCTCACACAGCCACATACACACCCTCACACACACATACACACCATCACACACCCTCACACACACACTCTCACATACACACCCTCACACACCCACACACACCCTCACACAAACGCTCACACACACACCCTCATACACACTCTAATACACACCCTCTCACATACTCACACACACACACCCTCTCATATACTCACAAACACACCCTCACACACACCCTCAATCACACTCACACCCTCACACACACACACACTCACTCACAAACACACCCTCACACACACCCTCATACACACCCTCACACACACAAACCCTCACACACCCTCACGCACACACCCTCGCACACACTCACACACACACCCTCACACACACTCACACCCACTCTCACACACACCCTCACACACACCCTCACTCATACTCACTCACACACACACCCTCACACACACACTCTCACACACACCCTCACACACACTCACACACCCTCACACTCACACACACCCACACTCACCCCAGGGAGGAGCGGCTCACACACACACACACACTCACACACACCCACACTCACCCCAGGGAGGAGCGACTCACACACACACACTCACACACCCTCACACACACACCCTCACACACACACACACACACCCTCACAAACACTCACACACACCCTCACATATACTCACACATCCTCACACACACACCCTCACACACACCCTCACACACACACACACCCTCACACACACACTCACACACACCCTCACACACACACACACATCCTCGCACACACCCTCTCACACACACCCTCACACTCACTCACTCGCACACACGCCCTCGCACACACACACACACACTCACACACACCCTCACACACACTAACACTCACACTCACACACACAACCTCACACACACCCACACACTCACCCTCACACACACTAACACTCACACAAACACCCTCGCACACCCTCACACACACTCACACTCACTCACACACACTCTCACACACCCTCACACACCCTCACACACACTCTCACACTCACACACACACACCCTCACACACACCCTAACACACACATCCTAACACACAATCACACATCCTCTCACACTCCCTCACACACACTCACATACACCCTCACACACACACCCTCAGAGACACCATCACACACACCCTCACACTCACACCCTCACACACATACCCTCGCACACGCACATATACGCCCTCACACACCCACATATACGCCCTCACACACATCCTCGCACACCCACATACACACCCTCACACACACCCTCACACACACACAACCACACACACCATCACACACCCTCACACACACTCACACACACACACACACCCTCACACGCTCTCACACACTCTAACACACACCCTCACACATACTCACACACACCCTCACAAACACCCTCTCACATACTCCCCCTCACACACACTCTCACACACACACTCGCACACACACCCTCACACACACACACTCTAATACACACCCTCTCACATACTCACACACACCCACACGCACACACCCTCACACACAGTCTAATACACACCCATTCACATACTCACACACACCCCTGCTCACATACTCACACACACACCCTCACACACACGCTCACACACACGCTCTCACACACACTCTAATACACACCCTCTCACATACTCACACACCCCTCTCACATACTCACACACACCCTCACACACACCCTCACACACACACCCTCACACACACCCTCACACAAACACCCTCTCACACACTTACACATACCCTCACACACACCCTCACACACCCTCACAAACACACCCTCACACACACCCCTGCTCACATACTCACACACACACCCTCACACACACGCTCACACACACGCTCTCACACACACTCTAATACACATCCTCTCACATACTCACACACACCCCTTCACATACTCACACACACCCTCACACACACCCTCTGACATACACACCCTCACACACACACACACACTCACACACACACACACTCACACACACATCCTCACACACACACACTCTAATACACACCCTCTCACATACTCACACACACACACCCTCTCATATACTCACAAACATACCCTCACACACACCCTCACACACACACCCTCACACACACTCACTCTCACAAACACACCCTCACACACACCCTCATACACACCCTCAAACACACCCTCACACACACTCACACACACACAACCACACACACCCTCACACACACTGTCACACACCCACATACACACACTCACACACACACATACCCTCACAAGCTCTCACACACACCCTCACACACCCTCACATACTCTAACACACACCCTCTCACACACAACCACACACACCCTCACAAACACCCTCTCACATACTCACATACACCCCCTCACACACACCCTCACACACACTCACACACACAACCACACACACCCTCACACACACCGTCACACACCCACATACACACACTCACACACACACATACCCTCACACGTTCTCACACACACCCTCACACACCCTCTCACACACTCTAACACACACCCTCTCACATATTCACACACACACCCTCACAAACACCCTCTCACATACTCACATACACCCCCTCACACACACCCTCACGCACCCTCACACACACACCCTCACACACCCCCTCACACACACACACCCTCACATACACTCACACATCCTCACACACACACCCTCACACACACACACACACACTCACACACACTCACACACACACACACTCACACACACCCTCACACACACACACCCTCACACACACTAACACTCACACTCACGCACACAACCTCACACACACCCACACACACACCCTCACATACACTAACACACACAAACACACTCACACACCCTCACACTCACTCACACACACTCTCACACACCCTCACATACACTCTCACACTCACACACACACCCTCACACACACCCTAACACACACCCTAACACACACACCCTAACACACAATCACACACACATCCTCACACACTCCCTCACACACACACATACACCCTCACACACACACACCCTCACCCCCCCCTCAGAGACACCATCACACACACTCACACACACGCTCACACACACCCTCACACACACACACCCTCACATACACTCACACATCCTCACACACACACCCTCACACACACCCTCACACACACACACACACACTCACACACACTCACACACACACACACTCACACACACCCTCACACACACACACCCTCACACACACTAACACTCACACTCACGCACACAACCTCACACACACCCACACACACACCCTCACATACACTAACACACACAAACACACTTACACACCCTCACACTCACTCACACACACTCTCACACACCCTCACATTCACACTCACACACACACCCTCACACACACCCTAACACACAATCACACACACATCCTCACACACTCCCTCACACACACACATACACCCTCACACACACACACCCTCACCCCCCCCTCAGAGACACCATCACACACACTCACACACACGCTCACACACACCCTCACACGCACACCCTCACACACATACCCTCACACACCCACATATACGCCCTCACACACCCACATATACGCCCTCACACATATCCTCGCACACACACATACACACCCTCACACATACCCTCACACACCCACATATACGCCCTCACACACCCACATATACGCCCTCACACATATCCTCGCACACCCACATACACACCCTCACACACACCCTCACACACACAACCACACACACACAACCACACACACCATCACACACCCTCACACACACACACACACCCTCACACACCCTCACACGCTCTCACACACATACCCTCACACACCCACATAACACCCTCACACACCCTCTCTCACACACTCTAACACACACCCTCTCACATAATCACACACACACCCTCACAAACACCCTCTCACATACTCACATACACCCCCTCACACACACTCTCACACACATCCTCACACACACACTCGCACACACACACACACACTCACACACACCCACACTCACCCCAGGGAGGAGCGGCTCACACATACACACACTCACACTCACGCACACCCACACTCACCCCAGGGAGAGGCGGCTCAATTTAAACACACACACTCACACTCACACACACCCACACTCGCCCCAGGGAGGAGCGGCTCACACACACACACTCATACATCCTCTCACACACACCCTCACGCACTCTCACACACACTTACACATACCCTCACACACACCCTCACACACCCTCACAAACACACCCTCACACACACCCTCACACACACACTCTCACACACACAATCGTACACATTCACACACACCCTCACACACACCAACACTCACTCACACACACCTTCACACACACTCACACACCCTCACTCACACTCTCACACACACCCTCACACACCCCCCCTCGCACACGCTCACACACACCCCCTCACACACACTCTCACACACCCTGACACACTCTCACACTCACTCCCACTCACACACACCCTATCACACACACCCACACACATCCACACACACACCCTCACACACACTCACACACACGCTCACCCTCACACACCCTCACACTCACACAGTCACACCATCACACACACCCCACACACCCCACACACACACACACACCCCACACACACACACACACCCCACACACACACACACTCACACACACTGACACACACACACACCCACACACACCCTCACACACCCACATACACACCCTCACACACACATATACACCCTCACACACCCTCACACACACCCCTTCACATACTCACACACACCCTCACACACACCCTCTGACATACACACCCTCACACACACACACACACTCACACACACACACTCACACACACACACTCACACACACATCCTCACACACACACACTCTAATACACACCCTCACACACACACACTCTAATACACACCCTCTCACATACTCACACACACACACCCTCTCATATACTCACAAACACACCCTCACACACACCCTCAAACACACTCACACCCTCACACACACACACACTCACTCACAAACACACCCTCACACACACCCTCATACACACCCTCACATGCACAAACCCTCACACACACCCTCACGCACACACCCTCGCACACACTCACACACACACCCTCACACACACCCTCACACACACTCTAACACACACCCTCTCATATACTCACACACACACCCACACACTCACACACACACCATCTCACACACTCACACCCACTCTCACACACACCCTCATACACACCCTCACTCATACTCACTCACACACACACCCTCACACACACACTCTCACACACACCCTCACACACACTCACACACCCTCACACTCACACACACCCACACTCACCCCAGGGAGGAGCGGCTCACACACACACACTCACACTCACACCCACCCACACTCACTCCAGAGAGGAACGGCTCACACAGGCACACTCACACTCACACACACACACTCACACTGACACACCCTCTCACACACAGCGTCACACACCCTCACACACACACCCTCACACACCCCCTCACACACACACACACACACCCTCACAAACACTCACACACAACCTCACATACACTCAAACATCCTCAAACACACACCCTCACACACACCCTCACACACACACACCCTCACACACACCCTCACACACCCTCACACACACTCTCACACACCCCCTCACACACACACACACACACACCCTCACAAACACTCACACACAACCTCACATACACTCACACATCCTCACACACACACCCTCACACACACACACCCTCACACACACCCTCACACTCACACACACACACACTCACACACACCCTCACACTCACCCTCACACACACTAACACTCACACAAACACCCTCGCACACCCTCACACACACTCACACTCACTCACACACACTCTCACACACCCTCACACACCCTCACACACACTCTCACACACTCTCATACTCACTCACACACACACCCTCACACACACCGTAACACACACACCCTAACACACAATCACACATCCTCACACACTCCCTCACACTCACTCACATACACCCTCACACACACACCCTCACACATACCCCCTCAGAGACACCATCACACACACTCACACACACGCTCACACACACCATCACACTCACACCCTCACACACATACCCTCGCACACCCACATATACGCCCTCACACACATCCCCGCACACCCACATACACACCCTCACACACACCCTCACACACACTCACACACACACAACCACACACACCATCACACACCCTCACACACACTCACACACACACACCCTCACACGCTCTCACACGCTCTCACACACACCCTCACACACCCACATAACACCCTCACACACCCTCTCACACACTCTAACACACACCCTCTCACATACTCACACACACCCTCACAAACACCCTCTCACATACTCACATACACCCCCTCACACACACTCTCACACACACCCTCACACACACACTCGCACACACCCTCACACACACACACTCTAATACACACCCTCTCACATACTCACACACCCACACACACACACTCACACACACACACCCTCACACACACTCTAATACACACCCATTCACATACTCACACACACACCCTCACACACACCCTCACACACACTCTAATACACACCCATTCACATACTCACACACACACCCTCACACACACCCTCACACACATGCCCTCACACACACTCTAATACACACCCTCTCACATACTCACACACACCCCTCTCACATACTCACACACACCCTCACACACACCCTCACACACACACCCTCACACACACCCTCACACAAACACCCTCAAACACACTCACACCCTCACACACACTCACTCTCACAAACACACCCTCACACACACCTTCAAACACACCCTCACACACACTCACACACACACAACCACACACACCCTCACACACCCTCTCACACACTCTAACACACACCCTCTCACACACATCTTCACAAACACCCTCTCACATACACCCCCTCACACACACCCTCACACACACTCACACACACACATACCCTCACACGTTCTCACACACACCCTCACACACCCACATACACACCCTCACACACCCTCTCACACACTCTAACACACACCCTCTCACATATTCACACACACACCCTCACAAACACCCTCTCACATACTCACATACACCCCCTCACACACACCCTCACACACCCTCACACACACACCCTCACATACACCCTCACACACACACACACACCCTCACAAACACTCACACACACCCTCACATACACTCACACATCCTCACACACACACCCTCACACACACACACACACTCACACACACACCCCCACACACACCCTCACACACACACACACATCCTCGCACACACCCTCGCACACACCCTCGCACACACACCCTCACACACACACTCACACACACACTCACACACACCCTCACACACCCTCACACACACTAACACTCACGCACACAACCTCACACACACCCTCACATACACTAACACTCACACAAACACCCTCACACACCCTCACACACACTCACACTCACTCACACACACTCTCACACACCCTCACACACTCACACACACACCCTCACACACACCCTAACACACACACCCTAACACACAATCACACACACATCCTCACACACTCCCTCACACACACACATACACCCTCACACACACACACCCTCACACACCCCCCCTCAGAGACACCATCACACACACTCTCACACACACTCACACACACCCTCACACTCACACCCTCACACACCCACATATACGCCCTCACACACCCACATATACGCCCTCACACATATCCTCGCACACCCACATACACACCCTCACACACCCACATATACGCCCTCACACACCCACATATGCGCCCTCACACATATCCTCGCACACCCACATACACACCCTCACACACAACCTCACACACACACACACAAAACCACACACACCATCACACACCCATATACACACCCTCACACACACACACACCCTCACACACCCTCACACGCTCTCACACGCTCTCACACACATACCCTCACACACCCACATAACACCCTCACACACCCTCTCACACACTCTAACACACACCCTCTCACATACTCACACACACACCCTCACAAACACCCTCTCACATACTCACATACACCCCCTCACACACACTCGCACACACACCCTCACACACACACACTCTAATACACACCCTCTCACATACTCACACACACCCTCACACACACACCCTCACACACACTCTAATACACACCCATTCACATACTCACACACACCCCTGCTCACATACTCACACACACACCCTCACACACACCCCCTCACACACACACCCTCACACACACTCTAATACACACCCTCTCACATACTCACACACACACCCTCACACACACCCCCTCACACACACACCCTCACACACACACCCTCACACACACTCTAATACACACCCTCTCACATACTCACACACACACCCTCACACACACCCTCACACACACCCCCTCACACACACACCCTCACACACACACCCTCACACACACTCTAATACACACCCTCTCACATACTCATACACACCCCTCTCACATACTCACACACACCCTCACACACACTTTCACACACACACCCTCACACAAACACCCTCAAACATACTCACACCCTCACACACACTCACTCTCACAAACATACCCTCACACACACCCTCATACACACCCTCAAACACACCCTCACACACACTCACACACACACAACCACCACACCCTCACACACACCGTCACACACCCACATACACACACTCACACACACACATACCCTCACACGCTCTCATACACACCCTCACACACCCACATAACACCCTCACACACCCTCTCACACACTCTAACACACACCCTCTCACATACTCACATACACACCCTCACAAACACCCTCTCACATACTCACACACACACCCACACACACACGCTCACACACACGCTCACACACACTCCCTCACACACACTCTAATACACACCCATTCACATACTCACACACACCCCTCTCACATACTCACACACACACCCTCACACACACCCTCACACACACCCTCTCAAACACACTCACACCCTCACACACACTCACTCTCACAAACACACCCTCATACACAACCTCACACACACCCTCACACACACTCACACATACACCCTCGCACACACACCCTCACACACACACTCTAACATGCACCCTGTCATATACTCACACACACCCTCACACACACCCTCACACACTCACCCTCACACTCTCACACATACCCTCACACACACTCACACCCACACCCTCTCACACACCCTCACACATACTCTCTCACACACACTCACACACACACACCATCACACACACTCACACCCTCACACACACACCCTCACATACACACACACACACCCTCCCACACACTCACACACACACTCTAATACACACCCCTCACATACTCACACAGACACTCACACACACCCTCACACTCACACTCACACACACCCTCACACACACTCACACACACACCATCACACTCACAGTCACTCACACACACACTCACACACCCTCACTCACACACAATACACCCTCTCACACACCCTCACACACAGTCACTCACACACACACTCTCTCACACACTC
This sequence comes from Chiloscyllium plagiosum, assembly GCF_037043375.1. Taxonomy (NCBI): domain Eukaryota; kingdom Metazoa; phylum Chordata; class Chondrichthyes; order Orectolobiformes; family Hemiscylliidae; genus Chiloscyllium; species Chiloscyllium plagiosum. The sequence goes on from NW_028270188.1 coordinate 54,337,327, forward strand.
ACTCACACTCACACACACACCCTCACACACACTCTCACACACACTCACATACACACCCTCACACACACTCACACACGCACCCTCACACATTCATACTCACACACATACCCTCACACACATTCACACTCACACACACACCCTCCCACACACCCACATACACACACTCTCACACACTCACACACATACCCTCTTACACACTTACACACACCCTCACACACACACTCTAACATACTCACACACACATCCTCACACACACCCTCACACACACACACTCTAACACACTCCCTCACACACACCCTCTCAAACACACCCTCACACCCACTCACATACCCACCCTCACACACACTCTAACACGCACCATCTCACATACTCACACACACACCCTCACACACACTCACACATACACCCTCTCACACACCCACACACACATACTCACACCCTCATACACACCCTCACACACACACACCCTCACACCTCACACACACACACTCACACACACACACCCTCACACTCACACACCCTGACACTCACACCCTCACACACACCCTCACACACACACACACCCTCACACTCACTCTCACACACATCCTCACACATACCCTCACACACACCCTCACACACACACCCTCACACACACACACACACGCACACTTCCACACACCCTCACACACACACCCTCGCACTCACCCTCACACTCACTCACACACATCCTCACACATACCCTCACACACACACCCTCACACACACACACCCTCACACACACACACTTACACACACCCTCACACACACCCTCACACACACACACCATCATTCACCCTCGCTTGGAATCCATCCCTCTGACCAATTCCTACAAACTCCGGTCGTTCCCACAGGATGTTCCCAGCCCTCAGAATTGCAAATCCGCCATCCCGACAACCTCCACAACAGGAACACTCCAGCCTCGACGTTGTCTGATCTGAGGCATCTACGTCCGTCTTCGATGCGATGGTGATCGGGGTGGGGGAGGGAGCTCCAGATCACCCACTACCCCCTGGCTGACACAGTCTATCCTCACCTCCCCTCCTGCCCCATCCCTGAAATCTCCCCTGAATCCCCTGAAATTCCTGGTCGTTGATTCCCAGTGAAGTGGGAGATGGCACGGGGACAGGGTGACACTACGCACAAGATGGCCGCTGAGCCATCAGTTGGCCACTTGACACACAAGATGGCCGCCGGGCCACAATATGGAGAGAGAGAGAGAGACAGCAGAGCAAATACAGACACTGCCCTGGGGCCACCAGATTGCCAGCACAATGCCCTCAGAACCCAGTTGACTAGTTTAAGGTGGGTGGGGGAGAGAAGACACCGGGGTAACATACACTGCTGAAGTGTCTGGGTCCAGCCAATACCTTCGACAGGAATGCTAACAGTTTGATACGGACTCAATACAGAGTGATAATAACCAGGGCTGCAGTCATCGTCCTTCTCAGGAATGGATTTCCGCACAGACACTGATATTAACAATGACCCCGCTGCAAACTGACAATGTCTGCACCGAAACTATTATCGATCCTGCAATGATTACCATAGGGTCATAGAGATGTACAGCACGGACGCAGACCCTTCGGTCCAACCTCTCCATGCTGACCCAGATATCCCAACCCAACCTAGTCCCACCTGCCAGCACCCGGCCCATATCCCTCTAAACCCTTCCTATTCATATACCCATCCAGATGCCTCTTAAATGTTGTCATTGTACCAGCCTCCACCACATCCTCTGGCAGCTCATTCCACACACGTACCACCCTCTGTGTGAAAAAGTTGCCCCTTAGCCCCCTTTTATATCTTTCCCCTCTCACCCTAAACCCTGGGCCTGATGGCATTTATCCTAGGATTCCCTGGGAAGCAAGGGAGGAGATTGCAGAGCCATTGGCCTTGATTTTTATGTCCTCGTTGTCTACAGGAGTAGTGCCAGAAGACTGGAGGATAGCAAATGTGGTTCCCTTGTTCAAGAAGGGGAGTAGGGATAACCCTAGTAACTATAGGCCGGTGAGTCTCACTTCTGTTGTGGGCAAAGTCTTAGAGAGAATTGTAAGGGATAGGATTTATGCACATCTGGATAGGAATAATGTGATCAAGGATAGTCAGCATGGTTTTGTGAAGGGCAGGTCGTGCCTCACAAACCTTATTGAATTCTTTGAGAAGGTGACTAAGGAGGTGGACGAGGGGAAAGCGGTAGATGTGGTGTATATGGATTTTAGTAAGGCATTTGATAAGGTTCCCCATGGTAGACTACTGCAAAAAATACGGAGGTATGGCATTGAGGGTGAGTTGGAGGTTTGGATTAGGAGTTGGCTGGCTGGAAGAAGACAGAGGGTAGTAGTTGATGGTAAAGGTTCATCTTGGAGTGCTGTCACTAGCGGTGTTCCGCAAGGATCTGTTTTGGGACCATTGCTGTTTGTCATTTTTATAAATGACCTGGAGGAGGGGTTAGAAGGTTGGGTGAGCAAGTTTGCGGATGATACAAAAGTCGGAGGAGTTGTAGACAGTGAGGAAGGATGTGTCAGGTTACAGCGGGATATAGAGAAGCTGCAGAGCTGGGCAGAAAGGTGGCAAATGGAATTCAATGGAGGTAAGTGTGAGGTGATTCACTTTGGTAAGAGTAACAAAAAGATGGGGTACTGGGCTAACGGTCGGATACTTGGTAGTGTGGATGAGCAGAGGGATCTTGGTGTCCATGTACACAGATCTCTGAAAGTTGCCACCCAGGTAAATAGTGCGGTGAAGAAGGCATATGGCGTACTGGCTTTTATTGGTAGAGGAATTGAGTTCCGGAGTCCTGAGGTCATGATGCAGTTGTATAAGACTCTGGTGCGGCCGCATCTGGAGTATTGTGTGCAGTTTTGGTCGCCATACTATAGGAAGGGTGTGGAGGCACTGGAACGGGTGCAGAGGAGGTTTACCAGGATGTTGCCTGGTATGGTAGAAAGATCGTATGAGGAAAGACTGAGACACTTGGGGCTGTTTTCATTGGAGAAAAGAAGGTTTAGGGGTGACTTGATAGAGGTGTACAAGATGATTAGGGGTTTAGATAGGGTTGACCATGAGAACCTTTTTCCACGTATGGAGTCAGCTATTACAAGGGGGCATAGCTTTAAATTAAAGGGGGGTAGGTATAGGACAGATGTTAGGGGTAGGTTCTTTACTCAGCGAGTCGTGAGTTCATGGAATGCCCTGCCAGTAGCAGTGGTGGACTCTCCCTCATTATGAGCATTTAAACGGGCATTGGATAGGTATATGGAGGATAGTGGGCTAGTGTAGGTTAGGTGGGCTTGGATCGGCGCAACATCGAGGGCCCAAGGGCCTGTACTGCGCTGTATTCTTCTATGTTCTATGTTCTATGCCCTCTAGTTCTGTACTCCCCGACCCCAGCGAAAAGACCTTGTCTATTTACCCTATCCATGTCCCTCATGATTTTATAAACCTCTATAAGGTCACCCCTCAGCCGCCGACGCTCCAGGGAAAACAGCCCCAGCCTGTTCAGCCTCTCCCTGTAGCTTAAACCGTCCAACATCCTTGTAAGTCTTTTCTGAGCCCTTTCAAGTTTCACAACATCCTTCCGATAGGAAGGAGACCAGAATTGCACGCAGTATTCCAACGTCCTGGTCAATCGCCTCTGCACCCCCTCCCATTGCAGTCACCTTCCTCCTGAGACCAGAACTGCGTCTGGGGCCTAACCAACATTATACACAGCTCCATCAGTGACCTCCTTGATCTTGCGTTCAATACCCCAGCTAATCTAGGCAAGTACCTTCCATTCTCCCCCCCAGCCAGCTTCTCCACTTGGCCCTCTTACTGTCAAGGACGTCTGGGCCTATACAATCAGGCTTCTTCCTCATGTGTAACAACATTTCACTTCAGGAACTAACTCAGTTGGGGTCATTGAGTAGGACGACTTATAACACTTTGCATTTTTCTTGTAAAAGTACACATGACAATAACTTCTAAATACTACATTCTACATTCTAAATTCTACATTGTAAATTCTATATTCTAAATTCAAAATTTTGAAATTCTAAATTCTAGAGTATTATACACTTAATGGTAAGGTCCTGGGGAATGTTGCTGAACAAAGAGACCTTGGAGGGAAGGTTCAGAGCTCCTTGAAAGTGGAGTCGCAGGTCGATAGGAGAGTGAAGGCGGCGTTTGGTATGCTTTCCTTTATTGGTCAGAGAATTGAGTACAGGAGTTGGGAGGTCATGTTGCGGCTGTACAGGACATTGGTTAGGCCACTGTTGGAATATTGTGTGCAATTCTGGTCTCCTTCCTATCGGAAAGATGTTGTGAAACTTGAAAGGGTTCAGAAAAGATTTACAAGGATGTTGCCAGGGTCGGAGGATCTGAGCTACAGGGAGAGGCTGAATACGCTGGGGCTGTTTTCCCTGGAGCGTTGGAGGCTGAGGGGAGACCTTATAGAGGTTTATAAAATCATGAGGGGCATGGATAGGATAAATAGGCAAAGTCTTTTCCCTGGGGTGGGGGAGTCCAGAATTAGAGGGGCATAGGTTTAGGGTGAGAGGGGAAAGGGACCTGAGGGGCAACTTTTTCACACAGAGGGTGGTACGTGTGTGGAATGAGCTGCCAGAGGAAGTGGTGGAGGCTGGTACAATGACAGCATTTAAAAGGCATCTGGATGGGGACATGAATAGGAAGGGTTTGGAGGGAGATGGGCCAAGTGCTGGCAAATGGGACTAGATTAGGTTAGGATATCTGGTCAGCATGGACAAGTAGGGCTGAAGGGTCTATTTCTGTACTGTACAGCTCTAGTTATGACTCTACGACTGTGCGGATAGCCCAGGAGTGTTGGATTGGCACATTCTCTCTCTCTCTCTCTCCTTGGCACGGGGGATAAGGCACAGCAAGGGTAAAATTCCTGGATGTTGATGCCAGGACGACTATCCAGTATTTACGGATCACATTTCTGTTGTTAAACAAGTGAAGGACCACAAAGACGGGAAAGCGATTGGAGAGGGGATTGGTTCATGGTGTTTTGACAGGAGTCCACCTCCATCTCTCCCTTTCTCAAGGTCAGCTCTGCGGGCACAGCGCCAACACTGACACTGGCCATTTGGCCCCACCGCTCCATGCCAGCATTTGTGCCAGCTGCCTCTACATCGCTCTCACCAAACACACCCATTCTCCACCCTCCCCACTCCCCGTAGGAGCGAGTCCCCCATTCTCCCCCCACTCCCCGTGTGAGTGAGTCCCCATTCTCCGCCCCCCCCCCCCCACTCCCCGTGGGAGCGAGTCCCCCATTTCCCTCCCCCCCACTCCCCGGGGGAGCGAGTCCCCCAATTTCCCCCCACTCCCCGGGGGAGCGAGTCCCCCATTCTCCCCCCACTCCCCGTGGGAGCGAGTCCCCCAATCTCCCCGGGGGAGCGAGTCCCCCATTCTCCCCCCACTCCCCGTGGGAGCGAGTCCCCCATTCTCCCCCCACTCCCCGGGGGAGCGAGTCCCCCATTCTCCCCCCACTCCCCGTGTGAGTGAGTCCCCATTCTCCTCCGTCCCCCCGTCCCCCCCACTCCCCGTGGGAGCGAGTCCCCCATTCTCCCCCCACTCCCCGTGGGAGCGAGTCCCCCATTCTCCCCCCACTCCCCGTGGGAGCGAGTCCCCCATTCTCCCCCCACTCCCCGTGGGAGCGAGTCCCCCATTCTCCCCCCACTCCCCGTGGGAGCGAGTCCCCCATTCTCCCCCCACTCCCCGTGGGAGCGAGTCCCCCATTCTCCCCCCACTCCCCGTGGGAGCGAGTCCCCCATTCTCCCCCCACTCCCCGTGGGAGCGAGTCCCCCATTCACCCCCCACTCCCCGTGGGAGCGAGTCCCCCACTCTCCCCCCACTCCCCGTGGGAGCGAGTCCCCCATTTTCCCCCACTCCCCGTGGGAGCGAGTCCCCCATTCTCCCCCCACTCCCTGTGGGAGCGAGTCCCCCATTCTCCCCCCCACTCCCCGTGGGAACGAGTCCCCCATTCTCCCCCCACTCCCTGTGGGAGCGAGTCCCCCATTCTCCCCCCACTCCCCGTGGGAGCGAGTACCCCATTCTCCCCCACTCCCCGTGGGAGCGAGTCCGTCTTCCCGAGCAGCCTACAATACGGCCCCAGGGCTGGCGCAGTGCCTCGGCGGTTAGCACCGCTACCTCACGGCGCCAGGGACCTGGGTTCGATCGCACACTCGGTGCGACTGACTGTGTGGAGTTGCCCATTCTCACCCCGTGTCTGCGTGGGTTACCTCCGGGTGCTCCGGTTTCCTCCCACAGTCCAAAGATGTGCAGGTTAGGGTGGATTGGCCATGCTAAATTGTCCCGTAGTGCCCAGGGATGTGCAGGTTAGGGTGGATTGGCCATGCTAAATTGTCCCATAGTGCCCAGGGATGTGCAGGTTAGGGTGGATTGGCCGTGCTAAATTGTCCCATAGTGCCCCAGGGATGTGCAGGTTAGGGTGGATTGGCCATGCTAAATTGTCCCATAGTGCCCCAGGGATGTGCAGGTTAGGGTGGATTGGCCATGCTAAATTGTCCCATAGTGCCCAGGGATGTGCGGGTTAGGGTGGATTGGCCATGCTAAATTGTCCCATAGTGCCCAGGGATGTACAGGTTAGGGTGGGTTGGCCATGCTAAATTGCCCCATAGTGCCCAGGGATGTGCAGGTTAGGGTGGATTGGCCATGCTAAATTGTCCCGTAGTGCCCAGGGATGTGCAGGTTAGGGTGGATTGGCCATTCTAAATTGTCCCATAATGCCCAGGGATGTACAGGTTAGGGTGGGTTGGCCATGCTAAATTGCTCCATAGTGCCCAGGGATGTGCAGGTTAGGGTGGATTGGCCATGCTAAATTGTCCCATAGTGTCCAGGGATGTGCAGGTTAGGGTGGATTGGCCATGCTAAATTGCCCCATAGTGCCCCAGGGATGTGCAGGTTAGGGTGGATTGGCCGTGCTAAATTGTCCCGTAGTGCCCAGGGATGTGCAGGTTAGGGTGGATTGGCCATGCTAAATTGTCCCATAGTGCCCAGGGATGTGCAGGTTAGGGTGGATTGGCCGTGCTAAATTGTCCCGTAGTGCCCAGGGATGTGCAGGTTAGGGTGGATTGGCCGTGCTAAATTGCCCCATAGTGCCCCAGGGATGTACAGGTTAGGGTGGATTGGTCATGCTAAATTGTCCCATAGTGCCCCAGGGATGTGCAGGTTAGGGTGGATTGGCCGTGCTAAATTGCCCCATAGTGCCCCAGGGATGTGCAGGTTAGGGTGGATTGGCCGTGCTAAATTGTCCCGTAGTGCCCAGGGATGTGCAGGTTAGGGTGGATTGGCCATGCTAAATTGCCCCATAGTGCCCAGGGATGTGCAGGTTAGGGTGGATTGGCCATGCTAAATTGCCCCATAGTGCCCCAGGGATGTGCAGGTTAGGGTGGATTGGCCGTGCTAAATTGCACCATAGTGCCCCAGGGATGTGCAGGTTAGGGTGGATTGGCCGTGCTAAATTGTCCCATAGTGCCCAGGGATGTGCAGGTTAGGGTGGATTGGCCGTGCTAAATTGCCCCATAGTGTCCAGGGATGTGCAGGTTAGGGTGGATTGGCCGTGCTAAATTGTCCCGTAGTGCCCAGGGATGTGCAGGTTAGGGTGGATTGGCCGTGCTAAATTGCCCCATAGTGCCCCAGGGATGTGCAGGTTAGGGTGGATTGGCCGTGCTAAATTGTCCCGTAGTGCCCAGGGATGTGCAGGTTAGGATGGATTGGCCGTGCTAAATTGTCCCATAGTGCCCAGGATGTGCAGGTTAGGGTGGATTGGCCATGCTAAATTGTCCCGTAGTGCCCAGGGATGTGCAGGTTAGGGTGGATTGGCCGTGCTAAATTGCCCCATAGTGCCCCAGGGATGTACAGGTTAGGGTGGATTGGCCATGCTAAATTGTCGCGTAGTGTTCAGGAACGTGCAGGTTAGGGTGGATTGGCCGTGCTAAATTGCCCCATAGTGCCCCAGGGATGTGCAGGTTAGGGTGGATTGGCCGTGCTAAATTGCCCCATAGTGCCCCAGGGATGTGCAGGTTAGGGTGGATTGGCCATGCTAAATTGTCCCATAGTGCCCCAGGGATGTACAGGTTAGGGTGGATTGGCCATGCTAAATTGTCCCATAGTGCCCAGGATGTGCAGGTTAGGGTGGATTGGCCATGCTAAATTGTCCCGTAGTGCCCAGGGATGTGCAGGTTAGGGTGGATTGGCCATGCTAAATTGTCCCATAGTGCCCAGGGGTGTGCAGGTTAGGGTGGATTGGCCATGCTAAATTGTCCCATAGTGCCCAGGATGTGCAGGTTAGGGTGGACTGGCCATGCTAAATTGTCCCATAGTGCCCAGGGATGTACAGGTTAGGGTGGACTGGCCATGCTAAATTGTCCCATAGTGCCCAGGGATGTACAGGTTAGGGTGGACTGGCCATGCTAAATTGTCCCATAGTGCCCAGGGATGTGCAGGTTAGGGTGGACTGGCCATGCTAAATTGTCCCATAGTGCCCAGGGATGTGCGGGTTAGGGTGGGTTGGCCATGCTAAATTGTCCCATAGTGTCCAGGGATGTGCAGGTTAGGGTGGATTGGCCATGCTAAATTGTCCCGTAGTGCCCAGGGAGGTACAGGTTAGGGTGGATTGGCCATGCTAAATTGTCCCATAGTGTCCAGGGATGTGCAGGTTAGGGTGGATTGGCCATGCTAAATTGTCCCATAGTGCCCAGGGATGTGCAGGTTAGTGTGGATTGGCCATGCTAAATTGTCCCGTAGTGCCCAGGGATGTGCAGGTTAGGGTGGATTGGCCATGCTAAATTGTCCCGTAGTGCCCAGGGATGTGCAGGTTAGGGTGGATTGGCCATGCTAAATTGTCCCGTAGTGCCCAGGGATGTGCAGGTTAGGGTGGATTGGCCATGCTAAATTGTCCCATAGTGCCCAGGGATGTGCAGGTTAGTGTGGATTGGCCATGCTAAATTGTCCCGTAGTGCCCAGGGATGTGCAGGTTAGGGTGGATTGGCCATGCTAAATTGTCCCGTAGTGCCCAGGGATGTGCAGGTTAGGGTGGGTTGGCAGGTGCAGGGACTGGTTGGGATGCTCTGCGGAGGGTTGCTGCAGACTCAATGGGCCGAGTGGCCTCCTTCCACCCTGTCAGGAATCTGTGACCCTTTCTGGGGTCCATAAGTCGGTGTGAACCGGTTGCTTCGAGTGGGATCGGGGTATGTGGGAGTTGGGAAGGGGGTAGATGATGGCGGGTGATGTTGACGTGGGGGAACACGGTGAAACCGGTCGCAGCCGGAACTCTGGACCAGTCTCGTCCCAGTCCAGGCCGGCCGTGGGAAACTGGCTCAATCCGACGCAGGGAACCAGCCAGACCGGTTTGGTCAGGTGTCTGTGAGCGGGCAGGTCAGGCCGTGACAAGATCAATCCTGCTCACTGACTCTCTGGAATGGGCCAGAATGTTCTGGAGGTAGCATGGGGGTTGGGGGTGGTGGCTGAGGGTGGGGGGGGCATGTGAGACAGCACCGAGTTTCAGAGGTGACATTGAGATACAAGAGGTGAGGGAGCTTTACTCTGTCTCTCACCCCGTGCTGTCCCTGTCCCTGGGATGGGGGGGCAGTGTAGAGGGAGCTTTACTCTGTCTCTCACCCTGTGCTGTCCCTGTCCCTGGGGTGTGGGGGACAGTGTAGAGGGAGCTTTACTCTGTCTCTCACCCCGTGCTGTCTCTGTCCCTGGGATGGGGGGGCAGTGTAGAGGGAGCTTTACTATGTATCTCACCCCGTGCTGTCTCTGTCCCTGGGATGGGGGGGCAGTGTAGAGGGAGCTTTACTCTGTATCTAACCCCGTGCTGTCCCTGTCCCTGGGATGTGGGGGACAGTGTAGAGGGAGCTTTACTCTGTATTTCACCCCGTGCTGTCTCTGTCCCTGGGATGGGGGGGCAGTGTAGAGGGAGCTTTACTCTGTATCTAACCCCGTGCTGTCCCTGTCCCTGGGGAGTGGGGGACAGTGTAGAGGGAGCTTTACTCTGTCTCTCACCCCGTGCTGTCTCTGGGATGGGGGGGACAGTGTAGAGGGAGCTTTACTCTGTATCTAACCCCGTGCTGTCCCTGTCCCTGGGGTGTGGGGGACAGTGTAGAGGGAGCTTTACTCTGTCTCTCACCCCATGCTGTCCCTGTCCCTGGGGTGTGGGGGACAGTGTAGAGGGAGCTTTACTCTGTCTCTCACCCCGTGCTGTCCCTGTCCCTGGGGTGTGGGGGACAGTGTAGAGGAAGCTTTACTCTGTCTCTCACCCCGTGCTGTCCCTGTCCCTGGGGTGTGGGGGACAGTGTAGAGAGAGCTTTACTCTGTCTCCCACCCCGTGCTGTCCCTGTCCCTGGGGTGTGAGGGGCAGTGTAGAGGGAGCTTTACTCTGTCTCTCACCCCGTGCTGTCCCTGTCCCTGGGGTGTGGGGGACAGTGTAGAGAGAGCTTTACTCTGTCTCCCACCCCGTGCTGTCCCTGTCCCTGGGGTGTGGGGGACAGTGTAGAGGAAGCTTTACTCTGTCTCTCACCCCGTGCTGTCCCTGTCCCTGGGGTGTGGGGGACAGTGTAGAGGAAGCTTTACTCTGTCTCTCACCCCGTGCTGTCCCTGTCCCTGGGGTGTGGGGGACAGTGTAGAGGGAGCTTTACTCTGTCTCTCACCCCGTGCTGTCCCTGTCCCTGGGGTGTGGGGGACAGTGTAGAGGGAGCTTTACTCTGTATCTCACCCCGTGCTGTCCCTGTCCCTGGGGTGTGGGGGACAGTGTAGAGGAAGCTTTACTCTGTATCTCACCCCGTGCTGTCTCTGTCCCTGGGGTGTGGGGGGGACAGTGTAGAGGGAGCTTTACTCTGTATCTAACCCCGTGCTGTCCCTGTCCCTGGGATGGGGGGGGACAGTGTAGAGGGAGCTTTACTCTGTATCTAACCCCGTGCTGTCCCTGTCCCAGGGATGGGGGGACAGTGTAGAGGGAGCTTTCCTCTGTATCTAATCCCATGCTGACCCTATCCCTGGGATGGGGGGGTCAGTATAGAGGGAGCTTTACGCTGTATCTAACCCCATTCTGTCCCTGTCCCTGGGGCGGGGGGGGGGTCAGTGTAGAGGGAGCTTTACTCTGTATCTAACCCCGTGCTGTCCCTGGGGCGGGGGGGTCAGTGTAGAGGGAGCTTTACTCTGTATCTAACCCCGTTCTGTCTCTGTCCCTGTCCCTGGGGCGGGGGGGACAGTGTAGAGGGAGCTTTACTCTGTATCTAACCCCGTGCTGTCCCTGTCCCTGGGGCGGGGGGGACAGTGTAGAGGGAGCTTTACTCTGTATCTAACCCCGTGCTGTCCCTGTCCCTGGGGCGGGGGGGTCAGTGTAGAGGGAGCTTTACTGTAGTCGAACCTGAGACAATGGATGAGAGTCTCAATGATTACTTTGTATCAGTGTTCACTGAGGAGAGGGACATGATGAATGTTGAGATTGGAGATAGAAGTTTGATTCGTCTGGATCACGCTGGCATAGGTAGGGAGGATGTGTTGGGAAGGCTAGAGGTTATTAAGGTGGACAACTCCCCAGGACCAGATGGGATCTATCCCAGGTTGCTGAGGGAGGCGAGAGAGGAAATAGCTGGGGGCCTGACAGATATCTTTGTGGCATCCTTAAATACAGGTGAGGTGCCGGAGGACTGGAGGGCTGGTCATGTTGTCCCCCTGTACAAGAAGGGTAGTAGGGATATTCCGGGTAACTACAGACCAGTGAGCCTGACATCGGTGGTGGGAAAGTTGCTGGAGAAGGTACTGAGGGAGAAAATCTATTTATATTTGGAAAAGAATGGGCTTATCAGTGATAGGTAACATGATTTTGTGCGGGGGAAATCGTGCCTTACCAACTGAATAGAGTTCTTTGAGGAAGTGACCAAGCTGATAGATGAAGGAAGGGCTGTTGATGTCATATACATGGACTTTAGTAAGGGGTTTGATAAGGTTCCCCATGGTAGAGTAATGGAGAAAGTGAAGGTGTGCAGGGTGTTCTAGCGAGGTGGATAAAGAACGGGGTTGAGCCACAGGAGACAGAGAGTAGTAGTTGAAGGGAGTTTCTCGAAATGGAGAAAGGTGACCAGTGGTGTCCCACAGGGGTCAGTGCTGGGGCCACTGCTGTTTGTGATATACATAAATGATCTGGAAGAGGGCACTGTTGGTCTGATCAGCAAGTTTGCAGACGACACTAAGATTGGTGGAGTAGCAGAAAGTATCGGGGACTGTCAGAGAGTACAGGAGGATACAGATAGACTGGAGAGCTGGGCAGAGATGGAGTTCAATCCAGACCAATGTGAGGTGATGCATTTAGGCAAGACTAATTCTAGAGCGAATTAGACAATGAATGGAAGAGTTTGGGAAAAGCTGATGGGCAGAGTGATCTGGGAGTGCAGGTCCATTGTACCCTGAAGGTGGCTGCACAGGTGGGTACAGTGGTCAGGCAGGCATATGGCATGCTTGCCTTTATCGGACGGGGTGTTGAGTATCAGAGCTGGCAGGTCATGTTAAAATTGTACAACACATTGGTGCGGGCCGCATTTAGACTAACATGTACAGTTCTGGTACTAAGGATGTGGATGTTTCGAAAGGTGTTAGCTGTGAAGCGAGGTTGAGTCGGATAGGATTGTTGCCATGAGTTAAAAAGGAGATTGAGGGGGGACCTGACTGAGGTTTACAATATCATGAAGGGTATAGACAGGGTGGGTAGAGATAAGCTTTTTCCCCAGGGTGGGGGATTCAATAACGAGAGGTCACGCTTTCAAGGTGAGAGGTGGAAGGTTTAAGGGGGATACACTCGGTAACTACTTCACCCAGAGGGTGGTGGGCGTCTGGAACGCGTTGCCAGCAGAGGGGGTAGAGGCAGGCCCGGGAGATTCATTTTAGATGGGTCTGGACAGATGCATGAGTAGGTGGGGAGCAGAGGGATACAGATGCTTAGGAGTTGACCGACAGGTTTAGAGAGTGGATTTGGATTTGGAAGGGCCGAAGGGCCTGTTTCTGGGCTGTACATTCTCTTTGTACTTGGTATCTAACCCCGTGCTGTCCCTGTCCCTGGGATGGGGGGGGACAGTGTAGAGGGAGCTTTACTCTGTATCTAACCCCGTGCTGTCCCTGTCCCTGGGATGGGGGGGGACAGTGTAGAGGGAGCTTTACTCTGTATCTAACCCCGTGCTGTCCCTGTCCCTGGGATGGGGGGACAGTGTAGAGGGAGCTTTACTCTGTATCTAACCCCGTGCTGTCCCTGGGATGGAGGGACAGTGTAGAGGGAGCTTTACTCCGTATCTAACCCCGTGCTGTCCCTGTCCCTGGGATGAGGGGGACAGTGTAGAGGGAGCTTTACTCTGTCTCTAACCCCGTGCTGTCCCTGTCCTTGGGATTGGGGGGACAGTGTAGAGGGAGCTTTACTCTGTCTCTAACCCCATGCTGTCCCTGTCCCTGGGATGGGGCGACAGTGTAGAGGGAGCTTTACTCTGTATCTAACCCCGTGCTGTCCCTGTCCCTGGGATGGGGGAGACAGTGTAGAGGGAGCTTTACTCTGTATCTAACCCGTGCTGTCCCTGGGATGTGGGGGGGACAGTGTAGAGGGAGCTTTACTCTGTATCTAACCCAATGCTGTCCCTGTCCCTGGGATGGGGCGACAGTGTAGAGGGAGCTTTACTCTGTATCTAACCCCGTGCTGTCCCTGTCCCTGGGATGGGGGAGACAGTGTAGAGGGAGCTTTACTCTGTATCTAACCCGTGCTGTCCCTGGGATGTGGGGGGGACAGTGTAGAGGGAGCTTTACTCTGTATCTAACCCCCATGCTGTCCCTGGGATGGGGGGGACAGTGTAGAGGGAGCTTTACTCTGTATCTAACCCCCATGCTGTCCCTGTCGCTGGGATGGGGGCGGGACAGTATAGAGGGAGCTTTACTCTGTATCTAACCCCGTCCTGTCCCTGTCCCCGGGATGGGGGGGACAGTGTAGAGTGAGCTTTACTCTATATCTAACCCCCTTGCAGTCCCTGTCCTTGGGATGGGGGGGACAGTGTAGAGGGAGCTTTACTCTATATCTAACCCCCTTGCAGTCCCTGTCCCTGGGATGGGGGGGACAGTGTAGAGGGAGCTTTACTCTATATCTAACCCCCTTGCAGTCCCTGTCCCTGGGATGGGGGGGACAGTGTAGAGGGAGCTTTACTCTGTATCTAACCCCGTGCTGTTCCCAATCCGAAGGGGTTAATATCTGAACGCTGAACCGGTGATGTGGGTACGAGCTGATGGAAACATTCAGTGCCCGACACGTGAATGGGGGTATTGTTGATGTTTCACAGAGAGAGAGACAGACAGAGGGAGGGAGGGAGACAGGGCAAACCTCTCCCTCTCCCTCTCTCCCTCTCTCTGTGTCGGCATCTGGAGCGGGAGATCAAGGTGCCCGGAGGGGGTGGGACTGTGGGGGGTCCCGTTGCGAAGGGTGACAAGATCAGTCCCCTTTCCCTCGACTTTCATGCCAGTTCTGTCGGTCTTGGGGGTGGGGAGCCCACGTGGTATGGACAGAGCTGCCCGCTGTTTCGGCAGGATCGGGACTCCAGGCTCAAATGCCGCACGGGGTCAGGGGTGGGGGGTGGGGGGGGGTTGGGATGTGAGTCCACAAGACTGGCCCTCTCCCCACCTCCCACCCCCCCACAATGGCTCCTCCGCCAATGGCGAACTTCCCACAATGCCACAGGGCTGGTCCCTGTTCATTCAGCTGTGCGCCAGAGGGGGGCAACTATCTGGCGCAGGTTTGGGGGGGGGGGGGGAAGGGTTTTAACATCTCTCACACACACTGCCCCCGTCTCTGCCTCCCTTTGACTTTTCTCCACGGATACCCAAGCTGTGCAGGGATCTGGGATTCCTCAGGCAGGACTCCCAAAGAGGCAGATTTGCAGGTAATTGGGATATCTCACAGCCCTTTCCACCCCCCACCCCCTCCCCCAGA
This sequence comes from Chiloscyllium plagiosum, assembly GCF_037043375.1. Classification (NCBI taxonomy): domain Eukaryota; kingdom Metazoa; phylum Chordata; class Chondrichthyes; order Orectolobiformes; family Hemiscylliidae; genus Chiloscyllium; species Chiloscyllium plagiosum. The sequence goes on from NW_028270188.1 coordinate 54,352,328, forward strand.
CTCCGCTACCTCCTGATGGTTATGAATCACTAAATACCTGCAGCCCAACAGGTCCACACTGGCCTCCGACAGGTAACCCTCCGACAGGTAACCCACTGACAGGTAACCCACTGACAGGTAACCCTCCGACAGGTAACCCTCCGACAGGTAACCCTCTGACAGGTAACCCACTGACAGGTAACCCTCCGACAGGTAACCCTCCGACAGGTAACCCACTGACAGGTAACCCTCCGACAGGTAACCCACTGACAGGTAACCCTCCGACAGGTAACCCTCCGACAGGTAACCCACTGACAGGTAACCCACTGACAGGTAACCCACTGACAGGTAACCCTCCGACAGGTAACCCACCGACAGGTAACCCTCCGACAGGTAACCCACTGACAGGTAACCCACTGACAGGTAACCCTCCGACAGGTAACCCACTGACAGGTAACCCTCCGACAGGTAACCCACTGACAGGTAACCCACTGACAGGTAACCCTCCGACAGGTAACCCACTGACAGGTAACCCTCCGACAGGTAACCCACTGACAGGTAACCCTCCGACAGGTAACCCTCCGACAGGTAACCCACTGACAGGTAACCCACTGACAGGTAACCCTCCGACAGGTAACCCACTGACAGGTAACCCTCCGACAGGTAACCCTCCGACAGGTAACCCTCCGACAGGTAACCCACTGACAGGTAACCCTCCAACAGGTAACCCTCCGACAGGTAACCCTCCGACAGGTAACCCACCGACAGGTAACCCTCCGACAGGTAACCCTCTGACAGGTAACCCTTCGACAGGTAACCCTCCGACAGGTAACCCTCCGACAGGTAACCCTCTGACAGGTAACCCTTCGACAGGTAACCCTCCGACAGGTAACCCTCCGACAGGTAACCCACTGACAGGTAACCCTCCGACAGGTAACCCACCGACAGGTAACCCTCTGACAGGTAACGCTCCGACAGGTAACCCACTGACAGGTAACCCTCCGACAGGTAACCCTCCGACAGGTAACCCACTGACAGGTAACCCTCCGACAGGTAACCCTCCGATAGGTAACCCTCCGACAGGTAACCCACTGACAGGTAACCCTCCGACAGGTAACCCTCCGACAGGTAACCCACCGACAGGTAACCCTCTGACAGGTAACGCTCCGACAGGTAACCCACTGACAGGTAACCCTCCGACAGGTAACCCTCTGACAGGTAACCCACTGACAGGTAACCCTCCGACAGGTAACCCTCCGACAGGTAACCCACTGACAGGTAACCCTCCGACAGGTAACCCTCCGACAGGTAACCCTCCGACAGGTAACCCTGACAGGTAACCCTCTGACAGGTAACCCTCTGACAGGTAACCCTCCGACAGGTAACCCACTGACAGGTAACCCTCTGACAGGTAACCCTCCGACAGGTAACCCACCGACAGGTAACCCTCTGACAGGTAACCCACTGACAGGTAACCCTCTGACAGGTAACCCACCGACAGGTAACCCTCTGACAGGTAACCCTCCGACAGGTAACTCTCCGACAGGTAACCCACTGACAGGTAACTCTCCGACAGGTAACCCTCCGACAGGTAACCCACTGACAGGTAACCCTCTGACAGGTAACCCACTGACAGGTAACCCTCCGACAGGTAACTCTCCGACAGGTAACCCACTGACAGGTAACTCTCCGACAGGTAACCCTCCGACAGGTAACCCTCCGACAGGTAACCCACTGACAGGTAACCCTCCGACAGGTAACCCTCCGACAGGTAACCCACTGACAGGTAACCCTCCGACAGGTAACCCACTGACAGGTAACGCTCCGACAGGTAACCCTCCGACAGGTAACCCTCCGACAGGTAACCCTCTGACAGGTAACTCTCCGACAGGTAACCCTCCGACAGGTAACCCTCCGACAGGTAACCCTCTGACAGGTAACGCTCCGACAGGTAACCCTCTGACAGGTAACCCTCTGACAGGTAACCCTCCGACAGGTAACCCTCCGACAGGTAACCCTGACATGTAACCCTGACAGGTAACCCTCCGACAGGTAACCCTCTGACAGGTAACCCTCCGACAGGTAACCCTCTGACAGGTAACCCTCTGACAGGTAACCCACCGACAGGTAACCCTCCGACAGGTAACCCTGACATGTAACCCTGACAGGTAACGCTCCGACAGGTAACCCACTGACAGGTAACCCTCCGACAGGTAACCCACTGACAGGTAACCCACCGACAGGTAACCCTCCGACAGGTAACCCACTGACAGGTAACCCTCCGACAGGTAACCCACTGACAGGTAACCCTCCGACATGTAACCCTCTGACAGGTAACGCTCCGACAGGTAACCCACTGACAGGTAACCCTCCGACAGGTAACCCACCGACAGGTAACCCTCCGACAGGTAACCCTCTGACAGGTAACCCACTGACAGGTAACCCTCTGACAGGTAACGCTCCGACAGGTAACCCTCTGACAGGTAACCCTCCGACAGGTAACCCTCCGACAGGTAACCCACTGACAGGTAACCCTCTGACAGGTAACCCTCCGACAGGTAACCCACTGACAGGTAACCCTCCGACAGGTAACCCTCCGACAGGTAACCCACTGACAGGTAACCCTCCGACAGGTAACCCACTGACAGGTAACCCTCTGACAGGTAACGCTCCGACAGGTAACCCACTGACAGGTAACCCTCCGACAGGTAACCCACTGACAGGTAACCCACCGACAGGTAACCCTCTGACAGGTAACCCTCCGACAGGTAACCCTCTGACAGGTAACCCACTGACAGGTAACCCTCCGACAGGTAACCCTCCGACAGGTAACCCACCGACAGGTAACCCTCCGACAGGTAACCCACCGACAGGTAACCCTCTGACAGGTAACCCTCCGACAGGTAACCCTCCGACAGGTAACCCACTGACAGGTAACCCTCTGACAGGTAACCCTCCGACAGGTAACCCTCTGACAGGTAACCCTCTGACAGGTAACTCTCCGACAGGTAACCCTCCGACAGGTAACCCACCGACAGGTAACCCACTGACAGGTAACCCTCCGACAGGTAACCCACTGACAGGTAACCCTCTGACAGGTAACCCTCCGACAGGTAACCCTCCGACAGGTAACCCTCTGACAGGTAACCCTCCGACAGGTAACCCTCCGACAGGTAACCCACTGACAGGTAACCCTCTGACAGGTAACCCTCCGACAGGTAACCCACTGACAGGTAACCCTCCGACAGGTAACCCTCCGACAGGTAACCCTCCGACAGGTAACCCACTGACAGGTAACCCTCTGACAGGTAACCCTCCGACAGGTAACCCACTGACAGGTAACCCACTGACAGGTAACCCTCCGACAGGTAACCCTCCGACAGGTAACCCACTGACAGGTAACCCTCTGACAGGTAACCCACCGACAGGTAACCCTCTGACAGGTAACCCTCCGACAGGTAACCCACTGACAGGTAACCCTCCGACAGGTAACCCTCCGACAGGTAACCCACTGACAGGTAACCCTCTGACAGGTAACCCACCGACAGGTAACCCTCTGACAGGTAACCCTCCGACAGGTAACCCACTGACAGGTAACCCTCCGACAGGTAACCCTCCGACAGGTAACCCACTGACAGGTAACCCTCTGACAGGTAACCCTCCGACAGGTAACCCTCCGACAGGTAACCCACTGACAGGTAACCCTCCGACAGGTAACCCTCTGACAGGTAACCCTCTGACAGGTAACCCACCGACAGGTAACCCTCTGACAGGTAACCCTCCGACAGGTAACCCTCTGACAGGTAACGCTCCGACAGGTAACCCCCTGACAGGTAACCCACCGACAGGTAACCCTCCGAAAGGTAACCCTCCGACAGGTAACCCACCGACAGGTAACCCACTGACAGGTAACCCTCTGACAGGTAACCCTCCGACAGGTAACCCACTGACAGGTAACCCTCTGACAGGTAACCCTCCGACAGGTAACCCTCTGACAGGTAACCCTCTGACAGGTAACCCTCCGACAGGTAACCCACTGACAGGTAACCCACTGACAGGTAACCCTCTGACAGGTAACCCTCCGACAGGTAACCCTCTGACAGGTAACCCTCTGACAGGTAACCCTCCGACAGGTAACCCTCTGACAGGTAACCCTCCGACAGGTAACCCTCTGACAGGTAACCCTCTGACAGGTAACCCTCTGACAGGTAACCCACTGACAGGTAACCCTCCGACAGGTAACCCACTGACAGGTAACCCACTGACAGGTAACCCTCCGACAGGTAACCCACTGACAGGTAACGCTCCGACAGGTAACCCACCGACAGGTAACCCTCCGACAGGTAACCCACTGACAGGTAACGCTCCGACAGGTAACCCACCGACAGGTAACCCACTGACAGGTAACCCTCTGACAGGTAACCCTCCGACAGGTAACCCTCTGACAGGTAACCCACCGACAGGTAACCCTCTGACAGGTAACCCTCCGACAGGTAACCCTCCGAAAGGTAACCCTCCGACAGGTAACCCACCGACAGGTAACCCACTGACAGGTAACCCTCTGACAGGTAACCCTCCGACAGGTAACCCACTGACAGGTAACCCTCTGACAGGTAACCCTCCGACAGGTAACCCACCGACAGGTAACCCACTGACAGGTAACCCTCTGACAGGTAACCCTCCGACAGGTAACCCACTGACAGGTAACCCACTGACAGGTAACCCTCTGACAGGTAACCCTCCGACAGGTAACCCTCTGACAGGTAACCCTCTGACAGGTAACTCACCGACAGGTAACCCTCCGACAGGTAACCCACTGACAGGTAACCCACTGACAGGTAACCCTCTGACAGGTAACCCTCCGACAGGTAACCCACTGACAGGTAACCCACTGACAGGTAACCCTCTGACAGGTAACCCTTCGACAGGTAACCCACTGACAGGTAACCCTCCGACAGGTAACCCTCCGACAGGTAACCCTCTGACAGGTAACCCACTGACAGGTAACTCTCCGACAGGTAACCCACCGACAGGTAACCCACTGACAGGTAACCCTCCGACAGGTAACCCTCCGACAGGTAACCCACTGACAGGTAACCCACTGACAGGTAACCCTCCGACAGGTAACCCACTGACAGGTAACGCTCCGACAGGTAACCCACCGACAGGTAACCCTCCGACAGGTAACCCACTGACAGGTAACGCTCCGACAGGTAACCCTCCGACAGGTAACCCTCCGACAGGTAACCCTCCGACAGGTAACGCTCCGACAGGTAACCCTCTGACAGGTAACCCTTCGACAGGTAACCCACTGACAGGTAACCCACTGACAGGTAACCCTCCGACAGGTAACCCACTGACAGGTAACCCACTGACAGGTAACCCTCCGACAGGTAACCCACTGACAGGTAACCCACTGACAGGTAACGCTCCGACAGGTAACCCTCTGACAGGTAACCCTTCGACAGGTAACCCACTGACAGGTAACCCTCCGACAGGTAACCCTCCGACAGGTAACCCTCTGACAGGTAACCCACTGACAGGTAACCCTCCGACAGGTAACCCACTGACAGGTAACCCACTGACAGGTAACCCTCCGACAGGTAACCCTCCGACAGGTAACCCACTGACAGGTAACGCTCCGACAGGTAACCCACCGACAGGTAACCCTCCGACAGGTAACCCTCCGACAGGTAACCCTCCGACAGGTAACTCTCCGACAGATAACCCTCCGACAGGTAACGCTCCGACAGGTAACCCACCGACAGGTAACCCTCCGACAGGTAACCCTCCGACAGGTAACCCTCCGACAGGTAACTCTCCGACAGGTAACCCACTGACAGGTAACCCACTGAGGGGTAACCCTCTGACAGGTAACCCACCGACAGGTAACCCACCGACAGGTAACCCTGACAGGTAACCCTCTGACAGGTAACCCACCGACAGGTAACCCACTGACAGGTAACCCTCCTACAGGTAACCCTCCGACAGGTAACCCTCTGACAGGTAACCCACCGACAGGTAACCCACTGACAGGTAACCCTCCGACAGGTAACCCTCCGACAGGTAACCCTCTGACAGGTTACCCTCCGACAGGTAACCCTCCGACAGGTAACGCTCCGACAGGTAACCCACCGACAGGTAACGCTCCGACAGGTAACCCACCGACAGGTAACCCTCCGACAGGTAACGCTCCGACAGGTAACCCACTGACAGGTAACCCTCCGACAGGTAACCCACCGACAAGTAACCCACTGACAGGTAACCCTCCGACAGGTAACCCTCCGACAGGTAACCCTCTGACAGGTAACCCTCCGACAGGTAACCCTCCGACAGGTAACCCACCGACAGGTAACGCTCCGACAGGTAACCCACCGACAGGTAACCCTCCGACAGGTAACCCTCCGACAGGTAACCCACCGACAGGTAACTCTCCGACAGGTAACCCACTGACAGGTAACCCTCCGACAGGTAACTCTCCGACAGGTAACCCACTGACAGGTAACCCACCGACAGGTAACCCTGACAGGTAACCCTCTGACAGGTAACCCACCGACAGGTAACCCTGACAGGTAACCCTCTGACAGGTAACCCACCGACAGGTAACCCACTGACAGGTAACCCTCCTACAGGTAACCCTCCGACAGGTAACCCTCCGACAGGTAACCCTCCTACAGGTAACCCTCCGACAGGTAACCCACCGACAGGTAACCCACTGACAGGTAACCCACCGACAGGTAACCCACTGACAGGTACCCCTCCTACAGGTAACCCTCCGACAGGTAACCCTCCGACAGGTAACCCACCGACAGGTAACCCACTGACAGGTAACCCTCTGACAGGTAACCCTCTGACAGGTAACCCTCCGACAGGTAACCCTCCGACAGGTAACCCTCTGACAGGTAACCCTCTGACAGGTAACCCACCGACAGGTAACCCACTGACAGGTAACCCTCCGACAGGTAACCCTCCGACAGGTAACCCACTGACAGGTAACCCACTGACAGGTAACCCACCGACAGGTAACCCTCCGACAGGTAACCCTCCGACAGGTAACCCTGACAGGTAACTCTCTGACAGGTAACCCACTGACAGGTAACCCTCTGACAGGTAACCCTCCGACAGGTAACCCACTGACAGGTAACCCTCCGACAGGTAACCCTCCGACAGGTAACCCTGACAGGTCACCCTCCGACAGGTAACCCTCCGACAGGTAACCCTCCGACAGGTAACCCTCTGACAGGTAACCTTCTGACAGGGAACCCTCTGACAGGTAACCCTCCGACAGGTAACCCACCGACAGGTAACCCTCTGACAGGTAACCCTCCGACAGGTAACCCACTGACAGGTAACCCACCGACAGGTAACCCTCCGACAGGTAACCCTCTGACAGGTAACCCTCCGACAGGTAACCCTCCGACAGGTAACCCTCTGACAGGTAACCCTCCGACAGGTAACCCACTGACAGGTAACACTCTGACAGGTAACCCACCGACAGGTAACCCTCCGACAGGTAACCCTCTGACAGGTAACCCTCCGACAGGTAACCCACTGACAGGTAACCCTCTGACAGGTAACCCACTGACAGGTAACCCTCCAACAGGTAACCCTCCGACAGGTAACCCTCTGACAGGTAACCCTGACAGGTAACCCTCTGACAGGTAACCCTCCGACAGGTAACCCTCTGACAGGTAACCCTCTGACAGGTAACCCTGACAGGTAACCCTCTGACAGGTAACCCTCCGACAGGTAACCCACTGACAGGTAACCCTCTGACAGGTAACCCTCCGACAGGTAACCCACTGACAGGTAACCCCCTGACAGGTAACCCTCTGACAGGTAACCCTGACAGGTAACCCTCCGACAGGTAACCCTGACAGGTAACCCTCTGACAGGTAACCCTTCAACAGGTAACCCTCCGACAGGTAACCCTCCGACAGGTAACCCACTGACAGGTAACCCTCTGACAGGTAACCCTCTGACAGGTAACCCTGACAGGTAACCCTCCGACAGGTAACCCTCTGACAGGTAACCCTGACAGGTAACCCTCCGACAGGTAACCCTCTGACAGGTAACCCTGACAGGTAACCCTGACAGGTAACCCTCTGACAGGTAACCCTTCGACAGGTAACCCTCCTACATGTAACCCTCTGACAGGTAACCCTCTGACAGGTAACCCTGACAGGTAACTCTCCGACAGGTAACCCTGACAGGTAACCCTCCGACAGGTAACCCTCCGACAGGTAACCCACTGACAGGTAACCCTGACAGGTAACCCTCTGACAGGTAACCCTTCGACAGGTAACCCTCCGACAGGTAACCCACTGACAGGTAACCCCCCGACATGTAACCCTCTGACAGGTAACCCTCCGACAGGTAACCCTGACAGGTAACCCTCTGACAGGTAACCCTGACAGGTAACCCTCCGACAGGTAACCCACTGACAAGTAACCCTCCGACAGGTAACCCTCCGACAGGTAACCCTCTGACAGGTAACCCTCTGACAGGTAACCCACTGACAAGTAACCCTCCAACAGGTAACCCTCCGACAGGTAACCCACTGACAGGTAACCCTCTGACAGGTAACCCACTGACAGGTAACCCTCCAACAGGTAACCCTCCGACAGGTAACCCTCCGACAGGTAACCCACTGACAGGTAACCCTCTGACAGGTAACCCACTGACAGGTAACCCTCCGACAGGTAACCCTGACGGGTAACCCTCTGACAGGTAACCCACTGACAGGTAACCCTGACGGGTAACCCTCCGACAGGTAACCCTCTGACAGGTAATCCTCCGACAGGTAACCCTTCGACAGGTTACCCTCCGACAGGTAACCCTCCGACAGGTAACCCATTGACAGGTAACCCTCTGACAGGTAACCCACTGACAGGTAACCCTCCGACAGGTAACCCTCTGACAGGTAACCCACTGACAGGTAACCCTCCGACAGGTAACCCACTGACAGGTAACCCTCCGACAGGTAACCCTCTGACAGGTAACCCACTGACAGGTAACCCTCCGACAGGTAACCCTCCGACAGGTAACCCACCAACAGGTAACCCACTGACAGGTAACCCTGACAGTTAACCCTCTGACAGGTAACCCTCTGACAGGTAACCCTATGACAGGTAACCCTCCGACAGTTAACCCTGACAGGTAACCCTCTGACAGGTAACCCTCCGACAGGTAACCCTCTGACAGGTAACCCACTGACAGGTAACCCTCCGACAGGTAACCCTCCGACAGGTAACCCACTGACAGGTAACCCTCCGACAGGTAACCTTCCGACAGGTAACCCTGACAGGTAACTCTCCGACAGGTAACCCACTGACAGGTAACCCTCCGACAGGTAACCCTCCGACAGGTAACCCACTGACAGGTAACCCTCCGACAGGTAACCCTCCGACAGGTAACCCACTGACAGGCAACCCTCCGACAGGTAACCCACTGACAGGTAACCCTCTGACAGGTAACCCTGACAGGTAACCCTCCGACAGGTAACCCTCCGACAGGTAACCCTCTGACAGGTAACCCTGACAGGTAACTCTCCGACAGGTAACCCTCCGACAGGTAATCCTGACAGGTAACCCTCTGACAGGTAACCCTGACAGGTAACCCTCTGACAGGTAACCCTCTAACAGGTAATCCTCCGACAGGTAACCCTTCGACAGGTAACCCTCCGACAGGTAACCCTCCGACAGGTAACCCACTGACAGGTAACCCTCCGACAGGGAACACTCCGACAGGTAACCCACCAACAGGTAACCCACTGACAGGTAACCCTCCGACAGGTAACCCCCTGACAGGTAACCCTCTGACAGGTAACCCTCTGACAGGTAACCCTATGACAGGTAACCCTCCGACAGGTAACCCTGACATGTAACCCTCTGACAGGTAACCCTCCGACAGGTAACCCTCTGACAGGTAACCCTCCGACAGGTAACCCTTCGACAGGTAACCCTCCGACAGGTAACCCTGACAGGTAACTCTCCGACAGGTAACCCTCTGACAGGTAACCCTCCGACAGGTAAACCTCTGACAGGTAACCCTCTGACAGGTAACCCTCCGACAGGTAACCCTCTGACAGGTAACCCACCGACAGGTAACCCTCTGACAGGTAACCCTCCGACAGGTAACCCTCTGACAGGTAACCCACCAACAGGTAACCCTCCGACAGGTAACCCTCCGACAGGTAACCCTGACAGGTAACGCTCCGACAGGTAACCCTCCGACAGGTAACCCACCAACAGGTAACCCACCAACAGGTAACCCTCCGACAGGTAACCCACTGACAGGTAACCCACTGACAGCTAACCCTCTGACAGGTAACCCTCCGACAGGTAACCCTCTGACAGGTAACCCACTGACAGGTAACCCTCCGACAGGTAACCCTCCGACAGGTAACCCTGACAGGTAACGCTCCGACAGGTAACCCTCCGACAGGTAACCCTCCGACAGGTAACCCACCAACAGGTAACCCACTGACAGGTAACCCACTGACAGGTAACCCTCCGACAGGTAACCCTGACAGGTAACCCACTGACAGGTAACCCTCCGACAGGTAACCCTCCGACAGGTAACCCTCTGACAGGTAACCCTCTGACAGGTAACCCTCCGACAGGTAACCCACTGACAGGTAACCCTCCGACAGGTAACCCTCTGACGGGTAACCCTCCGACAGGTAACCCTCCGACAGGTAACCCTCTGACAGGTAACCCACTGACAGGTAACCCTCTGACAGGTAACCCTCCGACAGGTAACCCACTGACAGGTAACCCACTGACAGGTAACCCTCCGACAGGTAACCCTCCGACAGGTAACCCACTGACAGGTAACCCTCTGACAGGTAACCCTCCGACAGGTAACCCACTGACAGGTAACCCACTGACAGGTAACCCTCCGACAGGTAACCCTCCGACAGGTAACCCACTGACAGGTAACCGTCCGACAGGTAACCCTCCGACAGGTAACCCACTGACAGGTAACCCTCCGACAGGTAACCCACCGACAGGTAACCCACTGACAGGTAACCCTCCGACAGGTAACCCTCTGACAGGTAACCCTCTGACAGGTAACCCTCCGACAGGTAACCCAGCGACAGGTAACCCACTGACAGGTAACCCTGACAGGTAACCCTCCGACAGGTAACGCTCCGACAGGTAACCCTCCGACAGGTAACCCTCCGACAGGTAACCCTGACAGGTAACCCACTGACAGGTAACTCACCGACGGGTAACCCACTGACAGGTAACCCTCTGACAGGTAACCCTCCGACAGGTAACCCTCCGACAGGTAACCCTGACAGGTAACCCACTGACAGGTAACTCTCCGACAGGTAACCCACTGACAGGTAACCCACTGACAGGTAACCCTCCGACAGGTAACCCACCGACAGGTAACCCTCCGACAGGTAACCCTCTGACAGGTAACCCACCGACAGGTAACCCTCCGACAGGTAACCCTCCGACAGGTAACCCTCTGACAGGTAACCCACCAACAGGTAACCCTCCGACAGGTAACCCTCCGACAGGTAACCCTGACAGGTAACGCTCCGACAGGTAACCCTCCGACAGGTAACCCACCAACAGGTAACCCACCAACAGGTAACCCTCCGACAGGTAACCCACTGACAGGTAACCCACTGACAGCTAACCCTCTGACAGGTAACCCTCCGACAGGTAACCCTCTGACAGGTAACCCACTGACAGGTAACCCTGACAGGTAACGCTCCGACAGGTAACCCTCCGACAGGTAACCCTCCGACAGGTAACCCTCCGACAGGTAACCCTGACAGGTAACGCTCCGACAGGTAACCCTCCGACAGGTAACCCTCCGACAGGTAACCCACCAACAGGTAACCCACTGACAGGTAACCCACTGACAGGTAACCCACTGACAGGTAACCCTGACAGGTAACCCACTGACAGGTAACCCTCCGACAGGTAACCCTCCGACAGGTAACCCTCTGACAGGTAACCCTCTGACAGGTAACCCTCCGACAGGTAACCCACTGACAGGTAACCCTCCGACAGGTAACCCTCTGACGGGTAACCCTCCGACAGGTAACCCTCCGACAGGTAACCCTCTGACAGGTAACCCACTGACAGGTAACCCTCTGACAGGTAACCCTCCGACAGGTAACCCACTGACAGGTAACCCACTGACAGGTAACCCTCCGACAGGTAACCCTCCGACAGGTAACCCACTGACAGGTAACCCTCTGACAGGTAACCCTCCGACAGGTAACCCACTGACAGGTAACCCTCCGACAGGTAACCCACCGACAGGTAACCCACTGACAGGTAACCCTCCGACAGGTAACCCTCTGACAGGTAACCCTCTGACAGGTAACCCACCGACAGGTAAGCCACTGACAGGTAACCCTGACAGGTAACCCTCCGACAGGTAACGCTCCGACAGGTAACCCTCCGACAGGTAACCCTCCGACAGGTAACCCTGACAGGTAACCCACTGACAGGTAACTCACCGACGGGTAACCCACTGACAGGTAACCCTCTGACAGGTAACCCTCCGACAGGTAACCCTCTGACAGGTAACCCACTGACAGGTAACTCTCCGACAGGTAACCCACTGACAGGTAACCCACTGACAGGTAACCCTCCGACAGGTAACCCACCGACAGGTAACCCTCCGACAGGTAACCCACTGACAGGTAACCCTCTGACAGGTAACCCTCCGACAGGTAACCCTCTGACAGGTAACCCACTGACAGGTAACTCTCCGACAGGTAACCCTCCAACAGGTAACCCACTGACAGGTAACCCTCTGACAGGTAACCCTCTGACAGGTAACTCTCCGACAGGTAACCCACTGACAGGTAACCCACTGACAGGTAACCCTCCGACAGGTAACCCACCGACAGGTAACCCTGACAGGTAACCCTCTGACAGGTAACCCACCGACAGGTAACCCACTGACAGGTAACCCTCCTACAGGTAACCCTCCAACAGGTAACCCACTGACAGGTAACCCTCCGACAGGTAACCCACTGACAGGTAACCCACCGACAGGTAACCCTCTGACAGGTAACCCTCCGACAGGTAACCCTCTGACAGGTAACCCACTGACAGGTAACCCTCCGACAGGTAACCCTCCGACAGGTAACCCTCCGACAGGTAACCCTCTGACAGGTAACCCACCGACAGGTAACCCTCCGACAGGTAACCCTCTGACAGGTAACCTTCCGACAGGTAACCCTGACAGGTAACCCTCCGACAGGTAACCCTCCGACAGGTAACCCTCTGACAGGTAACCCTCCGACAGGTAACCCACGGACAGGTAACCCTCTGACAGGTAACCCACTGACAGGTAACCCTCCAACAGGTAACCCTCCGACAGGTAACCCTCTGACAGGTAACCCTGACAGGTAACCCTCTGACAGGTAACCCTCCGACAGGTAACCCTCTGACAGGTAACCCTCTGACAGGTAACCCTGACAGGTAACCCTCTGACAGGTAACCCTCCGACAGGTAACCCACCGACAGGTAACCCTCCGACAGGTAACCCACTGACAGGTAACCCTCTGACAGGTAACCCTCCGACAGGTAACCCACTGACAGGTAACCCTCTGACAGGTAACCCTCTGACAGGTAACCCTGACAGGTAACCCTCCGACAGGTAACCCTGACAGGTAACCCTCTGACAGGTAACCCTTCAACAGGTAACCCTCCGACAGGTAACCCTCCGACAGGTAACCCACTGACAGGTAACCCTCTGACAGGTAACCCTGACAGGTAACCCTCCGACAGGTAACCCTCTGACAGGTAACCCTGACAGGTAACCCTCCGACAGGTAACCCTCTGACAGGTAACCCTTCGACAGGTAACCCTCTGACAGGTAACCCTGACAGGTAACCCTCCGACAGGTAACCCTCTGACAGGTAACCCTGACAGGTAACCCTCCGACAGGTAACCCTCTGACAGGTAACCCTCCGACAGGTAACCCTCTGACAGGTAACCCTGACAGGTAACCCTCCGACAGGTAACCCTCTGACAGGTAACCCTGACAGGTAACCCTGACAGGTAACCCTCTGACAGGTAACCCTTCGACAGGTAACCCTCCTACATGTAACCCTCTGACAGGTAACCCTCTGACAGGTAACCCTGACAGGTAACTCTCCGACAGGTAACCCTGACAGGTAACCCTCCGACAGGTAACCCTCCGACAGGTAACCCACTGACAGGTAACCCTGACAGGTAACCCTCTGACAGGTAACCCTTCGACAGGTAACCCTCCGACAGGTAACCCACTGACAGGTAACCCCCCGACATGTAACCCTCTGACAGGTAACCCTCCGACAGGTAACCCTGACAGGTAACCCTCTGACAGGTAACCCTGACAGGTAACCCTCCGACAGGTAACCCTCCGACAGGTAACCCTCTGACAGGTAACCCTCCGACAGGTAACCCTCCGACAGGTAACCCTCTGACAGGTAACCCACTGACAAGTAACCCTCCAACAGGTAACCCTCCGACAGGTAACCCACTGACAGGTAACCCTCTGACAGGTAACCCACTGACAGGTAACCCTCCGACAGGTAACCCTCCGACAGGTAACCCACTGACAGGTAACCCTCCGACAGGTAACCCTCCGACAGGTAACCCTCCGACAGGTAACCCTGACGGGTAACCCTCTGACAGGTAACCCACTGACAGGTAACCTTGACGGGTAACCCTCCGACAGGTAACCCTCTGACAGGTAATCCTCCGACAGGTAACCCTTCGACAGGTTACCCTCCGACAGGTAACCCTCCGACAGGTAACCCATTGACAGGTAACCCTCTGACAGGTAACCCACTGACAGGTAACCCTCCGACAGGTAACCCTCTGACAGGTAACCCACTGACAGGTAACCCTCCGACAGGTAACCCTCCGACAGGTAACCCACCAACAGGTAACCCACTGACAGGTAACCCTGACAGTTAACCCTCTGACAGGTAACCCTCTGACAGGTAACCCTATGACAGGTAACCCTCCGACAGTTAACCCTGACAGGTAACCCTCTGACAGGTAACCCTCCGACAGGTAACCCTCTGACAGGTAACCCTCTGACAGGTAACCCACTGACAGGTAACCCTCCGACAGGTAACCCTCCGACAGGTAACCCACTGACAGGTAACCCTCCGACAGGTAACCTTCCGACAGGTAACCCTGACAGGTAACTCTCCGACAGGTAACCCACTGACAGGTAACCCTCCGACAGGTAACCCTCCGACAGGTAACCCACTGACAGGTAACCCTCCGACAGGTAACCCTCCGACAGGTAACCCACTGACAGGCAACCCTCCGACAGGTAACCCACTGACAGGTAACCCTCTGACAGGTAACCCTGACAGGTAACCCTCCGACAGGTAACCCTCCGACAGGTAACCCTCTGACAGGTAACCCTGACAGGTAACTCTCCGACAGGTAACCCTCCGACAGGTAATCCTGACAGGTAACCCTCTGACAGGTAACCCTGACAGGTAACCCTCTGACAGGTAACCCTCTAACAGGTAATCCTCCGACAGGTAACCCTTCGACAAGTAACCCTCCGACAGGTAACCCTCCGACAGGTAACCCACTGACAGGTAACCCTCCGACAGGTAACACTCCGACAGGTAACCCACCAACAGGTAACCCACTGACAGGTAACCCTCCGACAGGTAACCCCCTGACAGGTAACCCTCTGACAGGTAACCCTCTGACAGGTAACCCTCCGACAGGTAACCCTGACATGTAACCCTCTGACAGGTAACCCACTGACAGGTAACCCTCCGACAGGTAACCCCCTGACAGGTAACCCTCTGACAGGTAACCCTCTGACAGGTAACCCTATGACAGGTAACCCTCCGACAGGTAACCCTGACATGTAACCCTCTGACAGGTAACCCTCCGACAGGTAACCCTCTGACAGGTAACCCTCCGACAGGTAACCCTTCGACAGGTAACCCTCCGACAGGTAACCCTGACAGGTAACTCTCCGACAGGTAACCCTCTGACAGGTAACCCTCCGACAGGTAAACCTCTGACAGGTAACCCTCTGACAGGTAACCCTCCGACAGGTAACCCTCTGACAGGTAACCCACTGACAGGTAACCCTCCGACAGGTAACCCACTGACAGGTAACCCACTGACAGCTAACCCTCTGACAGGTAACCCTCCGACAGGTAACCCTCTGACAGGTAACCCACTGACAGGTAACCCTCCGACAGGTAACCCACTGACAGGTAACCCACTGACAGCTAACCCTCTGACAGGTAACCCTCCGACAGGTAACCCTGACAGGTAACGCTCCGACAGGTAACCCTCCGACAGGTAACCCTCCGACAGGTAACCCACCGACAGGTAACCCACTGACAGGTAACCCACTGACAGGTAACCCTCCGACAGGTAACCCTGACAGGTAACCCACTGACAGGTAACCCACTGACAGGTAACCCTCCGACAGGTAACCCTGACAGGTAACCCACTGACAGGTAACCCTCCGACAGGTAACCCTCCGACAGGTAACCCACCAACAGGTAACCCACTGACAGGTAACCCACTGACAGGTAACCCTCCGACAGGTAACCCTGACAGGTAACCCACTGACAGGTAACCCTCCGACAGGTAACCCACTGACAGTTAACCCACTGACAGGTAACCCTCCGACAGGTAACCCTCCGACAGGTAACCCTCTGACAGGTAACCCTCTGACAGGTAACCCTCCGACAGGTAACCCACTGACAGGTAACCCACCAACAGGTAACCCTCCGACAGGTAACCCACTGACAGGTAACCCTCCGACAGGTAACCCTCCGACAGGTAACCCTCTGACGGGTAACCCTCCGACAGGTAACCCTCCGACAGGTAACCCTCTGACAGGTAACCCACTGACAGGTAACCCTCTGACAGGTAACCCTCCGACAGGTAACCCACTGACAGGTAACCCTCCGACAGGTAACCCACTGACAGGTAACCCACCGACAGGTAACCCTCCGACAGGTAACCCTCCGACAGGTAACCCTCTGACGGGTAACCCTCCGACAGGTAACCCTCCGACAGGTAACCCTCTGACAGGTAACCCACTGACAGGTAACCCTCTGACAGGTAACCCTCCGACAGGTAACCCACTGACAGGTAACCCACTGACAGGTAACCCTCCGACAGGTAACCCTCCGACAGGTAACCCTGTCAGGTAACCCTCCGACAGGTAACCCTCCGACAGGTAACCCTCTGACAGGTAACCGTCCGACAGGTAACCCTCCGACAGGTAACCCACTGACAGGTAACCCTCCGACAGGTAACCCACCGACAGGTAACCCACTGACAGGTAACCCTCCGACAGGTAACCCTCTGACAGGTAACCCTCTGACAGGTAACCCTCCGACAGGTAACCCACCGACAGGTAACCCACTGACAGGTAACCCTGACAGGTAACCCTCCGACAGGTAACCCACCGACAGGTAACCCTCCGACAGGTAACCCTCTGACAGGTAACCCTCTGACAGGTAACCCTCCAACAGGTAACCCTGACAGGTAACCCACTGACAGGTAACTCACCGACGGGTAACCCACTGACAGGTAACCCTCTGACAGGTAACCCTCCGACAGGTAACCCTCTGACAGGTAACCCACTGACAGGTAACTCTCCGACAGGTAACCCACTGACAGGTAACCCACTGACAGGTAACCCTCCGACAGGTAACCCACCGACAGGTAACCCTCCGACAGGTAACCCACTGACAGGTAATCCTCTGACAGGTAACCCTCTGACAGGTAACTCTCCGACAGGTAACCCACTGACAGGTAACCCACTGACAGGTAACCCACTGACAGGTAACCCTCTGACAGGTAACCCACTGACAGGTAACTCTCCGACAGGTAACCCTCCGACAGGTAACCCTCCGACAGGTAACCCACTGACAGGTAACCCTCTGACAGGTAACCCTCTGACAGGTAACTCTCCGACAGGTAACCCTCTGACAGGTAACCCACCGACAGGTAACTCTCCGACAGGTAACCCACTGACAGGTAACCCTCCGACAGGTAACCCTCCGACAGGTAACCCACTGACAGGTAACCCACTGACAGGTAACCCTCCGACAGGTAACCCTGACAGGTAACGCTCCGACAGGTAACCCTCCGACAGGTAACCCTCCGACAGGTAACCCACCAACAGGTAACCCACTGACAGGTAACCCACTGACAGGTAACCCTCCGACAGGTAACCCTGACAGGTAACCCACTGACAGGTAACCCTCCGACAGGTAACCCTCCGACAGGTAACCCTCTGACAGGTAACCCTCTGACAGGTAACCCTCCGACAGGTAACCCACTGACAGGTAACCCACCGACAGGTAACCCTCCGACAGGTAACCCACTGACAGGTAACCCACCGACAGGTAACCCTCCGACAGGTAACCCTCCGACAGGTAACCCTCTGACGGGTAACCCTCCGACAGGTAACCCTCCGACAGGTAACCCTCTGACAGGTAACCCACTGACAGGTAACCCTCTGACAGGTAACCCTCCGACAGGTAACCCACTGACAGGTAACCCACTGACAGGTAACCCTCCGACAGGTAACCCTCCGACAGGTAACCCACTGACAGGTAACCCTCCGACAGGTAACCCTCCGACAGGTAACCCTGTCAGGTAACCCTCCGACAGGTAACCCTCCGACAGGTAACCCTCTGACAGGTAACCGTCCGACAGGTAACCCTCCGACAGGTAACCCACTGACAGGTAACCCTCCGACAGGTAACCCACCGACAGGTAACCCACTGACAGGTAACCCTCCGACAGGTAACCCTCTGACAGGTAACCCTCCGACAGGTAACCCACCGACAGGTAACCCACTGACAGGTAACCCTGACAGGTAACCCTCCGACAGGTAACCCACCGACAGGTAACCCACCGACAGGTAACCCACTGACAGGTAACCCTCCGACAGGTAACCCTCTGACAGGTAACCCTCTGACAGGTAACCCTCCGACAGGTAACCCACCGACAGGTAACCCACTGACAGGTAACCCTGACAGGTAACCCTCCGACAGGTAACCCACCGACAGGTAACCCTCCGACAGGTAACCCACTGACAGGTAACTCACCGACGGGTAACCCACTGACAGGTAACCCTCTGACAGGTAACCCTCCGACAGGTAACCCTCTGACAGGTAACCCACTGACAGGTAACTCTCCGACAGGTAACCCACCGACAGGTAACCCACTGACAGGTAACCCTCCGACAGGTAACCCACCGACAGGTAACCCTCCGACAGGTAACCCTCCGACAGGTAACCCTCCGACAGGTAACCCACTGACAGGTAACCCTCTGACAGGTAACCCTCCGACAGGTAACCCTCCGACAGGTAACCCACTGACAGGTAACCCTCTGACAGGTAACCCTCTGACAGGTAACTCTCCGACAGGTAACCCTCTGACAGGTAACCCACCGACAGGTAACTCTCCGACAGGTAACCCACTGACAGGTAACCCTCCGACAGGTAACCCTCCGACAGGTAACCCACTGACAGGTAACCCTCTGACAGGTAACCCTCTGACAGGTAACCCTCCGACAGGTAACCCACTGACAGGTAACCCACTGACAGGTAACCCTCCGACAGGTAACCCTCTGACAGGTAACCCTCTGACAGGTAACCCACTGACAGGTAACTCTCCGACAGGTAACCCTCTGACAGGTAACCCTCTGACAGGTAACTCTCCGACAGGTAACCCTCTGACAGGTAACCCTCTGACAGGTAACTCTCCGACAGGTAACCCTCTGACAGGTAACCCTCCGACAGGTAACCCTCCGACAGGTAACCCACCGACAGGTAACCCTCCGACAGGTAACCCTCCGACAGGTAACCCACCAACAGGTAACCCTCCGACAGGTAACCCTCTGACAGGTAACCCTCCGACAGGTAACCCTCTGACAGGTAACCCACTGACAGGTAACCCTCCGACAGGTAACCCTCCGACAGGTAACCCTGACAGGTAACGCTCCGACAGGTAACCCTCCGACAGGTAACCCTCTGACAGGTAACCCTCCGACAGGTAACCCACTGACAGGTAACCAGACAGGTAACTCTCCGACAGGTAACCCTCCGACAGGTAACCCTCCGACAGGTAACCCACCAACAGGTAACCCACTGACAGGTAACCCACTGACAGGTAACCCTCCGACAGGTAACCCTGACAGGTAACCCACCGACAGGTAACCCTCCGACAGGTAACCCTCTGACAGGTAACCCACTGACAGGTAACCCTCCGACAGGTAACCCTCTGACAGGTAACCCACTGACAGGTAACCCTCCGACAGGTAACCCTCCGACAGGTAACCCACCAACAGGTAACCCACTGACAGGTAACCCACCAACAGGTAACCCACTGACAGGTAACCCACTGACAGGTAACCCTCCGACAGGTAACCCTGACAGGTAACCCACCGACAGGTAACCCTCCGACAGGTAACCCACTGACAGGTAACCCACTGACAGGTAACCCTCTGACAGGTAACCCTCTGACAGGTAACCCTCCGACAGGTAACCCACTGACAGGTAACCCTCCGACAGGTAACCCTCCGACAGGTAACCCTCCGACAGGTAATCCACCAACAGGTAACCCTCCGACAGGTAACCCACTGACAGGTAACCCACCGACAGGTAACCCTCCGACAGGTAACCCTCCGACAGGTAACCCACTGACAGGTAACCCACCGACAGGTAACCCTCCGACAGGTAACCCTCCGACAGGTAATCCACCAACAGGTATCCCTCCGACAGGTAACCCACCGACAGGTAACCCACTGACATGTAACCCTCCGACAGGTAACCCTCTGACAGGTAACCCACTGACAGGTAACCCACCGACAGGTAACCCTCCGACAGGTAACCCTCCGACAGGTAACCCTCTAAAAGGTAACCCTCCGACAGGTAACCCTGACAGGTAACCCACTGACAGGTAACTCACCGACAGGTAACCCACTGACAGGTAACCCTCCGACAGGTAACCCTCTGACAGGTAACTCACCGACGGGTAACCCACTGACAGGTAACCCTCCGACAGGTAACCCTCTGACAGGTAACCCTCCGACAGGTAACCCACTGACAGGTAACTCTCCGACAGGTAACCCCCTGACAGGTAACCCTCTGACAGGTAACCCTCTGACAGGTAACCCTATGACAGGTAACCCTCCGACAGGTAACCCTGACATGTAACCCTCTGACAGGTAACCCTCCGACAGGTAACCCTCTGACAGGTAACCCTCCGACAGGTAACCCTTCGACAGGTAACCCTCCGACAGGTAACCCTGACAGGTAACTCTCCGACAGGTAACCCTCTGACAGGTAACCCTCTGACAGGTAACCCTCCGACAGGTAACCCTCTGACAGGTAACCCTCCGACAGGTAACCCTGACAGGTAACCCACTGACAGGTAACCCTCCGACAGGTAACCCTCCGACAGGTAACCCTCTGACAGGTAACCCTCTGACAGGTAACCCTCCGACAGGTAACCCACTGACAGGTAACCCACCAACAGGTAACCCTCCGACAGGTAACCCACTGACAGGTAACCCACCGACAGGTAACCCTCCGACAGGTAACCCTCCGACAGGTAACCCTCTGACGGGTAACCCTCCGACAGGTAACCCTCTGACAGGTAACCCACTGACAGGTAACCCTCTGACAGGTAACCCTCCGACAGGTAACCCACTGACAGGTAACCCACTGACAGGTAACCCTCCGACAGGTAACCCTCCGACAGGTAACCCACTGACAGGTAACCCTCCGACAGGTAACCCACCGACAGGTAACCCTCCGACAGGTAACCCTCTGACGGGTAACCCTCCGACAGGTAACCCACTGACAGGTAGCCCACTGACAGCTAACCCTCTGACAGGTAACCCTCCGACAGGTAACCCTGACAGGTAACCCACTGACAGGTAACCCTCCGACAGGTAACCCTCCGACAGGTAACCCTCTGACAGGTAACCCTCTGACAGGTAACCCTCCGACAGGTAACCCACTGACAGGTAACCCACCAACAGGTAACCCTCCGACAGGTAACCCACTGACAGGTAACCCACCGACAGGTAACCCTCCGACAGGTAACCCTCCGACAGGTAACCCTCTGACGGGTAACCCTCCGACAGGTAACCCTCTGACAGGTAACCCACTGACAGGTAACCCTCTGACAGGTAACCCTCCGACAGGTAACCCACTGACAGGTAACCCACTGACAGGTAACCCTCCGACAGGTAACCCTCCGACAGGTAACCCACTGACAGGTAACCCTCCGACAGGTAACCCTCCGACAGGTAACCCTGTCAGGTAACCCTCCGACAGGTAACCCTCCGACAGGTAACCCTCTGACAGGTAACCGTCCGACAGGTAACCCTCCGACAGGTAACCCACTGACAGGTAACCCTCCGACAGGTAACCCACCGACAGGTAACCCACTGACAGGTAACCCTCCGACAGGTAACCCTCTGACAGGTAACCCTCTGACAGGTAACCCTCCGACAGGTAACCCACCGACAGGTAACCCACTGACAGGTAACCCTGACAGGTAACCCTCCGACAGGTAACCCACCGACAGGTAACCCTCCGACAGGTAACCCTCTGACAGGTAACCCTCTGACAGGTAACCCTCCGACAGGTAACCCTGACAGGTAACCCACTGACAGGTAACTCACCGACGGGTAACCCACTGACAGGTAACCCTCTGACAGGTAACCCACTGACAGGTAACCCACTGACAGGTAACCCACTGACAGGTAACTCTCCGACAGGTAACCCTCTGACAGGTAACCCACTGACAGGTAACTCTCCGACAGGTAACCCACTGACAGGTAACCCACTGACAGGTAACCCTCCGACAGGTAACCCTCCGACAGGTAACCCACTGACAGGTAACCCTCCGACAGGTAACCCACTGACAGGTAACCCTCCGACAGGTAACCCTCCGACAGGTAACCCTCCGACAGGTAACCCACCGACAGGTAACCCTCCGACAGGTAACCCACTGACAGGTAACCCACTGACAGGTAACCCTCCGACAGGTAACCCTCTGACAGGTAACCCACTGACAGGTAACTCTCCGACAGGTAACCCTCCAACAGGTAACCCACTGACAGGTAACCCTCTGACAGGTAACCCTCTGACAGGTAACTCTCCGACAGGTAACCCACTGACAGGTAACCCTCCGACAGGTAACCCTCCGACAGGTAACCCTCTGACAGGTAACCCTCTGACAGGTAACTCTCCGACAGGTAACCCACTGACAGGTAACCCTCCGACAGGTAACCCTCCGACAGGTAACCCACTGACAGGTAACCCTCCGACAGGTAACCCTCCGACAGGTAACCCACTGACAGGTAACCCTCCGACAGGTAACCCTCCGACAGGTAACCCACTGACAGGTAACCCTCTGACAGGTAACCCTCCGACAGGTAACCCACTGACAGGTAACCCACTGACAGGTAACCCACCGACAGGTAACTCTCCGACAGGTAACCCACTGACAGGTAACCCTCCGACAGGTAACCCTCCGACAGGTAACCCACTGACAGGTAACCCTCTGACAGGTAACCCTCCGACAGGTAACCCACTGACAGGTAACCCACTGACAGGTAACCCTCCGACAGGTAACCCTCCGACAGGTAACCCTCTGACAGGTAACCCTCTGACAGGTAACCCACTGACAGGTAACTCTCCGACAGGTAACCCTCTGACAGGTAACCCTCTGACAGGTAACTCTCCGACAGGTAACCCTCTGACAGGTAACCCTCTGACAGGTAACTCTCCGACAGGTAACCCTCTGACAGGTAACCCTCCGACAGGTAACCCTCCGACAGGTAACCCACCGACAGGTAACCCTCTGACAGGTAACCCTCCGACAGGTAACCCACTGACAGGTAACCCACCGACAGGTAACCCTCCGACAGGTAACCCTCCGACAGGTAACCCTCTGACAGGTAACCCACCAACAGGTAACCCACTGACAGGTAACCCACTGACAGCTAACCCTCTGACAGGTAACCCTCCGACAGGTAACCCTCTGACAGGTAACCCACTGACAGGTAACCCTGACAGGTAACGCTCCGACAGGTAACCCTCCGACAGGTAACCCTCTGACAGGTAACCCTCCGACAGGTAACCCACTGACAGGTAACCCGACAGGTAACTCTCCGACAGGTAACCCACTGACAGGTAACCCACTGACAGGTAACCCTCCGACAGGTAACCCTGACAGGTAACCCACCGACAGGTAACCCTCCGACAGGTAACCCTCTGACAGGTAACCCTCTGACAGGTAACCCTCCGACAGGTAACCCACTGACAGGTAACCCACCAACAGGTAACCCTCCGACAGGTAACCCACTGACAGGTAACCCACCGACAGGTAACCCTCCGACAGGTAACCCTCCGACAGGTAACCCACTGACAGGTAACCCACCGACAGGTAACCCTCCGACAGGTAACCCGCCGACAGGTAACCCACTGACAGGTAACCCACCGACAGGTAACCCACTGACATGTAACCCTCCGACAGGTAACCCACCAACAGGTAACCCACTGACAGGTAACCCACCAACAGGTAACCCTCCGACAGGTAACCCTCTGACAGGTAACCCACTGACAGGTAACCCTGACAGGTAACCCTCCGACAGGTAACCCACCGACAGGTAACCCTCCGACAGGTAACCCTCTGACAGGTAACCCTCTAAAAGGTAACCCTCCGACAGGTAACCCTGACAGGTAACCCACTGACAGGTAACTCACCGACGGGTAACCCACTGACAGGTAACCCTCTGACAGGTAACCCTCCGACAGGTAACCCTCTGACAGGTAACTCTCCGACAGGTAACCCACTGACAGGTAACCCTCCGACAGGTAACCCTCTGACAGGTAACTCACCGACGGGTAACCCACTGACAGGTAACCCTCCGACAGGTAACCCTCTGACAGGTAACCCTCCGACAGGTAACCCACTGACAGGTAACTCTCCGACAGGTAACCCACTGACAGGTAACCCACTGACAGGTAACCCTCCGACAGGTAACCCACCGACAGGTAACCCCCTGACAGGTAACCCTGACAGGTAACCCTCCGACAGGTAACCCACTGACAGGTAACCCTCTGACAGGTAACCCTCCGACAGGTAACCCTCTGACAGGTAACCCACTGACAGGTAACTCTCCGACAGGTAACCCTCCGACAGGTAACCCTCCGACAGGTAACCCTCTGACAGGTAACCCTCTGACAGGTAACTCTCCGACAGGTAACTCTCCGACAGGTAACCCTCCGACAGGTAACCCTCTGACAGGTAACCCTCTGACACGTAACTCTCCGACAGGTAACCCACTGACAGGTAACCCTCCGACAGGTAACCCTCCGACAGGTAACCCACTGACAGGTAACCCTCTGACAGGTAACTCTCCGACAGGTAACCCACTGACAGGTAACCCTCCGACAGGTAACCCTCCGACAGGTAACCCTCTGACAGGTAACCCACTGACAGGTAACTCTCCGACAGGTAACCCTCTGACAGGTAACCCTCTGACAGGTAACTCTCCGACAGGGAACCCTCTGACAGGTAACCCACTGACAGGTAACTCTCCGACAGGTAACCCACTGACAGGTAACCCTCCGACAGGTAACCCTCTGACAGGTAACCCTCTGACAGGTAACTCTCCGACAGGTAACCCTCTGACAGGTAACCCTCCGACAGGTAACCCTCCGACAGGTAA
This sequence comes from Chiloscyllium plagiosum, assembly GCF_037043375.1. Classification (NCBI taxonomy): domain Eukaryota; kingdom Metazoa; phylum Chordata; class Chondrichthyes; order Orectolobiformes; family Hemiscylliidae; genus Chiloscyllium; species Chiloscyllium plagiosum. Next base: position 54,378,050 of record NW_028270188.1, read on the forward strand.
CCCACTGACAGGTAACCCTCCGACAGGTAACCCTCCGACAGGTAACCCTCTGACAGGTAATCCACTGACAGGTAACCCTCTGACAGGTAACCCACTGACAGGTAACCCACTGACAGGTAACCCTCCGACAGGTAACCCTCCGACAGGTAACCCTCTGACAGGTAACCCTCCGACAGGTAACCCTCCGACAGGTAACCCTCTGACAGGTAACTCTCCGACAGGTAACCCACTGACAGGTAACCCTCTGACAGGTAACCCTCCGACAGGTAACCCTCCGACAGGTAACCCACTGACAGGTAACTCTCCGACAGGTAACCCTCCGACAGGTAACCCACTGACAGGTAACCCACCGACAGGTAACCCACCGACAGGTAACCCTCCGACAGGTAACCCATTGACAGGTAACCCTCTGACAGGTAACCCACTGACAGGTAACCCTCCGACAGGTAACCCTCTGACAGGTAACCCACTGACAGGTAACCCTCCGACAGGTAACCCTCCGACAGGTAACCCACCAACAGGTAACCCACTGACAGGTAACCCTGACAGTTAACCCTCTGACAGGTAACCCTCTGACAGGTAACCCTATGACAGGTAACCCTCCGACAGTTAACCCTGACAGGTAACCCTCTGACAGGTAACCCTCCGACAGGTAACCCTCCGACAGGTAACCCACTGACAGGTAACCCTCCGACAGGTAACCCTCCGACAGGTAACCCACTGACAGGTAACCCTCCGACAGGTAACCTTCCGACAGGTAACCCTGACAGGTAACTCTCCGACAGGTAACCCACTGACAGGTAACCCTCCGACAGGTAACCCTCCGACAGGTAACCCACTGACAGGTAACCCTCCGACAGGTAACCCTCCGACAGGTAACCCACTGACAGGCAACCCTCCGACAGGTAACCCACTGACAGGTAACCCTCTGACAGGTAACCCTGACAGGTAACCCTCCGACAGGTAACCCTCCGACAGGTAACCCTCTGACAGGTAACCCTGACAGGTAACTCTCCGACAGGTAACCCTCCGACAGGTAATCCTGACAGGTAACCCTCTGACAGGTAACCCTGACAGGTAACCCTCTGACAGGTAACCCTCTAACAGGTAATCCTCCGACAGGTAACCCTTCGACAGGTAACCCTCCGACAGGTAACCCTCCGACAGGTAACCCACTGACAGGTAACCCTCCGACAGGGAACACTCCGACAGGTAACCCACCAACAGGTAACCCACTGACAGGTAACCCTCCGACAGGTAACCCCCTGACAGGTAACCCTCTGACAGGTAACCCTCTGACAGGTAACCCTATGACAGGTAACCCTCCGACAGGTAACCCTGACATGTAACCCTCTGACAGGTAACCCTCCGACAGGTAACCCTCTGACAGGTAACCCTCCGACAGGTAACCCTTCGACAGGTAACCCTCCGACAGGTAACCCTGACAGGTAACTCTCCGACAGGTAACCCTCTGACAGGTAACCCTCCGACAGGTAAACCTCTGACAGGTAACCCTCTGACAGGTAACCCACCGACAGGTAACCCTCTGACAGGTAACCCTCCGACAGGTAACCCTCTGACAGGTAACCCACCAACAGGTAACCCTCCGACAGGTAACCCTCCGACAGGTAACCCTGACAGGTAACGCTCCGACAGGTAACCCTCCGACAGGTAACCCACCAACAGGTAACCCACCAACAGGTAACCCTCCGACAGGTAACCCACTGACAGGTAACCCACTGACAGCTAACCCTCTGACAGGTAACCCTCCGACAGGTAACCCTCTGACAGGTAACCCACTGACAGGTAACCCTCCGACAGGTAACCCTCCGACAGGTAACCCTGACAGGTAACGCTCCGACAGGTAACCCTCCGACAGGTAACCCACCAACAGGTAACCCACTGACAGGTAACCCACTGACAGGTAACCCTCCGACAGGTAACCCTGACAGGTAACCCACTGACAGGTAACCCTCCGACAGGTAACCCTCCGACAGGTAACCCTCTGACAGGTAACCCTCTGACAGGTAACCCTCCGACAGGTAACCCACTGACAGGTAACCCTCCGACAGGTAACCCTCTGACGGGTAACCCTCCGACAGGTAACCCTCCGACAGGTAACCCTCTGACAGGTAACCCACTGACAGGTAACCCTCTGACAGGTAACCCTCCGACAGGTAACCCACTGACAGGTAACCCACTGACAGGTAACCCTCCGACAGGTAACCCTCCGACAGGTAACCCACTGACAGGTAACCCTCTGACAGGTAACCCTCCGACAGGTAACCCACTGACAGGTAACCCACTGACAGGTAACCCTCCGACAGGTAACCCTCCGACAGGTAACCCACTGACAGGTAACCGTCCGACAGGTAACCCTCCGACAGGTAACCCACTGACAGGTAACCCTCCGACAGGTAACCCACCGACAGGTAACCCACTGACAGGTAACCCTCCGACAGGTAACCCTCTGACAGGTAACCCTCTGACAGGTAACCCTCCGACAGGTAACCCAGCGACAGGTAACCCACTGACAGGTAACCCTGACAGGTAACCCTCCGACAGGTAACGCTCCGACAGGTAACCCTCCGACAGGTAACCCTCCGACAGGTAACCCTGACAGGTAACCCACTGACAGGTAACTCACCGACGGGTAACCCACTGACAGGTAACCCTCTGACAGGTAACCCTCCGACAGGTAACCCTCTGACAGGTAACCCACTGACAGGTAACTCTCCGACAGGTAACCCACTGACAGGTAACCCACTGACAGGTAACCCTCCGACAGGTAACCCACCGACAGGTAACCCTCCGACAGGTAACCCTCTGACAGGTAACCCTCCGACAGGTAACACTCTGACAGGTAACCCACTGACAGGTAACTCTCCGACAGGTAACCCACTGACAGGTAACCCACTGACAGGTAACCCTCCGACAGGTAACCCACCGACAGGTAACCCTCCGACAGGTAACCCTCTGACAGGTAACCCACCGACAGGTAACCCTCCGACAGGTAACCCTCCGACAGGTAACCCTCTGACAGGTAACCCACCAACAGGTAACCCTCCGACAGGTAACCCTCCGACAGGTAACCCTGACAGGTAACGCTCCGACAGGTAACCCTCCGACAGGTAACCCACCAACAGGTAACCCACCAACAGGTAACCCTCCGACAGGTAACCCACTGACAGGTAACCCACTGACAGCTAACCCTCTGACAGGTAACCCTCCGACAGGTAACCCTCTGACAGGTAACCCACTGACAGGTAACCCTCCGACAGGTAACCCTCCGACAGGTAACCCTGACAGGTAACGCTCCGACAGGTAACCCTCCGACAGGTAACCCTCCGACAGGTAACCCACCAACAGGTAACCCACTGACAGGTAACCCACTGACAGGTAACCCTCCGACAGGTAACCCTGACAGGTAACCCACTGACAGGTAACCCTCCGACAGGTAACCCTCCGACAGGTAACCCTCTGACAGGTAACCCTCTGACAGGTAACCCTCCGACAGGTAACCCACTGACAGGTAACCCTCCGACAGGTAACCCTCTGACGGGTAACCCTCCGACAGGTAACCCTCCGACAGGTAACCCTCTGACAGGTAACCCACTGACAGGTAACCCTCTGACAGGTAACCCTCCGACAGGTAACCAACTGACAGGTAACCCACTGACAGGTAACCCTCCGACAGGTAACCCTCCGACAGGTAACCCACTGACAGGTAACCCTCTGACAGGTAACCCTCCGACAGGTAACCCACTGACAGGTAACCCACTGACAGGTAACCCTCCGACAGGTAACCCTCCGACAGGTAACCCACTGACAGGTAACCGTCCGACAGGTAACCCTCCGACAGGTAACCCACTGACAGGTAACCCTCCGACAGGTAACCCACCGACAGGTAACCCACTGACAGGTAACCCTCCGACAGGTAACCCTCTGACAGGTAACCCTCTGACAGGTAACCCTCCGACAGGTAACCCACCGACAGGTAACCCACTGACAGGTAACCCTGACAGGTAACCCTCCGACAGGTAACGCTCCGACAGGTAACCCTCCGACAGGTAACCCTCCGACAGGTAACCCTGACAGGTAACCCACTGACAGGTAACTCACCGACGGGTAACCCACTGACAGGTAACCCTCTGACAGGTAACCCTCCGACAGGTAACCCTCTGACAGGTAACCCACTGACAGGTAACTCTCCGACAGGTAACCCACTGACAGGTAACCCACTGACAGGTAACCCTCCGACAGGTAACCCACCGACAGGTAACCCTCCGACAGGTAACCCACTGACAGGTAACCCTCTGACAGGTAACCCTCCGACAGGTAACCCTCTGACAGGTAACCCACTGACAGGTAACTCTCCGACAGGTAACCCTCCAACAGGTAACCCACTGACAGGTAACCCTCTGACAGGTAACCCTCTGACAGGTAACTCTCCGACAGGTAACCCACTGACAGGTAACTCTCCGACAGGTAACCCTCTGACAGGTAACCCTCTGACAGGTAACTCTCCGACAGGTAACCCTCTGACAGGTAACTCTCCGACAGGTAACCCACTGACAGGTAACTCTCCGACAGGTAACCCTCCAACAGGTAACCCACTGACAGGTAACCCACTGACAGGTAACCCTCCGACAGGTAACCCTCCGACAGGTAACCCACTGACAGGTAACCCTCTGACAGGTAACCCTCTGACAGGTAACTCTCCGACAGGTAACCCTCTGACAGGTAACCCACCGACAGGTAACTCTCCGACAGGTAACCCACTGACAGGTAACCCTCCGACAGGTAACCCTCCGACAGGTAACCCACTGACAGGTAACCCTCTGACAGGTAACCCTGACAGGTAACGCTCCGACAGGTAACCCTCCGACAGGTAACCCTCCGACAGGTAACCCTCCGACAGGTAACCCACCAACAGGTAACCCACTGACAGGTAACCCACTGACAGGTAACCCTCCGACAGGTAACCCTGACAGGTAACCCACTGACAGGTAACCCTCCGACAGGTAACCCACTGACAGGTAACCCACCAACAGGTAACCCTCCGACAGGTAACCCACTGACAGGTAACCCACCGACAGGTAACCCTCCGACAGGTAACCCTCCGACAGGTAACCCTCTGACGGGTAACCCTCCGACAGGTAACCCTCCGACAGGTAACCCTCTGACAGGTAACCCACTGACAGGTAACCCTCTGACAGGTAACCCTCCGACAGGTAACCCACTGACAGGTAACCCTCCGACAGGTAACCCTCCGACAGGTAACCCACTGACAGGTAACCCTCCGACAGGTAACCCTCCGACAGGTAACCCTCTGACGGGTAACCCTCCGACAGGTAACCCTCCGACAGGTAACCCTCTGACAGGTAACCCACTGACAGGTAACCCTCTGACAGGTAACCCTCCGACAGGTAACCCACTGACAGGTAACCCTCCGACAGGTAACCCTCCGACAGGTAACCCACTGACAGGTAACCCTCCGACAGGTAACCCTCCGACAGGTAACCCTCTGACAGGTAACCCTCCGACAGGTAACCCTCCGACAGGTAACCCTCTGACAGGTAACCCACCGACAGGTAACCCTCCGACAGGTAACCCTCTGACAGGTAACCTTCCGACAGGTAACCCTGACAGGTAACCCTCCGACAGGTAACCCTCCGACAGGTAACCCTCTGACAGGTAACCCTCCGACAGGTAACCCACTGACAGGTAACCCTCTGACAGGTAACCCACTGACAGGTAACCCTCCAACAGGTAACCCTCCGACAGGTAACCCTCTGACAGGTAACCCTGACAGGTAACCCTCTGACAGGTAACCCTCCGACAGGTAACCCTCTGACAGGTAACCCTCTGACAGGTAACCCTGACAGGTAACCCTCTGACAGGTAACCCTCCGACAGGTAACCCACCGACAGGTAACCCTCCGACAGGTAACCCACTGACAGGTAACCCTCTGACAGGTAACCCTCCGACAGGTAACCCACTGACAGGTAACCCTCTGACAGGTAACCCTCTGACAGGTAACCCTGACAGGTAACCCTCCGACAGGTAACCCTGACAGGTAACCCTCTGACAGGTAACCCTTCAACAGGTAACCCTCCGACAGGTAACCCTCCGACAGGTAACCCACTGACAGGTAACCCTCTGACAGGTAACCCTCTGACAGGTAACCCTGACAGGTAACCCTCCGACAGGTAACCCTCTGACAGGTAACCCTGACAGGTAACCCTCCGACAGGTAACCCTCTGACAGGTAACCCTTCGACAGGTAACCCTCTGACAGGTAACCCTGACAGGTAACCCTCCGACAGGTAACCCTCTGACAGGTAACCCTGACAGGTAACCCTCCGACAGGTAACCCTCTGACAGGTAACCCTCCGACAGGTAACCCTCTGACAGGTAACCCTGACAGGTAACCCTCCGACAGGTAACCCTCTGACAGGTAACCCTGACAGGTAACCCTGACAGGTAACCCTCTGACAGGTAACCCTTCGACAGGTAACCCTCCTACATGTAACCCTCTGACAGGTAACCCTCTGACAGGTAACCCTGACAGGTAACTCTCCGACAGGTAACCCTGACAGGTAACCCTCCGACAGGTAACCCTCCGACAGGTAACCCACTGACAGGTAACCCTGACAGGTAACCCTCTGACAGGTAACCCTTCGACAGGTAACCCTCCGACAGGTAACCCACTGACAGGTAACCCCCCGACATGTAACCCTCTGACAGGTAACCCTCCGACAGGTAACCCTGACAGGTAACCCTCTGACAGGTAACCCTGACAGGTAACCCTCCGACAGGTAACCCTCCGACAGGTAACCCTCTGACAGGTAACCCTCCGACAGGTAACCCTCCGACAGGTAACCCTCTGACAGGTAACCCACTGACAAGTAACCCTCCAACAGGTAACCCTCCGACAGGTAACCCACTGACAGGTAACCCTCTGACAGGTAACCCACTGACAGGTAACCCTCCGACAGGTAACCCTCCGACAGGTAACCCACTGACAGGTAACCCTCCGACAGGTAACCCTCCGACAGGTAACCCTCCGACAGGTAACCCTGACGGGTAACCCTCTGACAGGTAACCCACTGACAGGTAACCTTGACGGGTAACCCTCCGACAGGTAACCCTCTGACAGGTAATCCTCCGACAGGTAACCCTTCGACAGGTTACCCTCCGACAGGTAACCCTCCGACAGGTAACCCATTGACAGGTAACCCTCTGACAGGTAACCCACTGACAGGTAACCCTCCGACAGGTAACCCTCTGACAGGTAACCCACTGACAGGTAACCCTCCGACAGGTAACCCTCCGACAGGTAACCCACCAACAGGTAACCCACTGACAGGTAACCCTGACAGTTAACCCTCTGACAGGTAACCCTCTGACAGGTAACCCTATGACAGGTAACCCTCCGACAGTTAACCCTGACAGGTAACCCTCTGACAGGTAACCCTCCGACAGGTAACCCTCTGACAGGTAACCCTCTGACAGGTAACCCACTGACAGGTAACCCTCCGACAGGTAACCCTCCGACAGGTAACCCACTGACAGGTAACCCTCCGACAGGTAACCTTCCGACAGGTAACCCTGACAGGTAACTCTCCGACAGGTAACCCACTGACAGGTAACCCTCCGACAGGTAACCCTCCGACAGGTAACCCACTGACAGGTAACCCTCCGACAGGTAACCCTCCGACAGGTAACCCACTGACAGGCAACCCTCCGACAGGTAACCCACTGACAGGTAACCCTCTGACAGGTAACCCTGACAGGTAACCCTCCGACAGGTAACCCTCCGACAGGTAACCCTCTGACAGGTAACCCTGACAGGTAACTCTCCGACAGGTAACCCTCCGACAGGTAATCCTGACAGGTAACCCTCTGACAGGTAACCCTGACAGGTAACCCTCTGACAGGTAACCCTCTAACAGGTAATCCTCCGACAGGTAACTCTTCGACAGGTAACCCTCCGACAGGTAACCCTCCGACAGGTAACCCACTGACAGGTAACCCTCCGACAGGTAACACTCCGACAGGTAACCCACCAACAGGTAACCCACTGACAGGTAACCCTCCGACAGGTAACCCCCTGACAGGTAACCCTCTGACAGGTAACCCTCTGACAGGTAACCCTATGACAGGTAACCCTCCGACAGGTAACCCTGACATGTAACCCTCTGACAGGTAACCCTCCGACAGGTAACCCTCTGACAGGTAACCCTCCGACAGGTAACCCTTCGACAGGTAACCCTCCGACAGGTAACCCTGACAGGTAACTCTCCGACAGGTAACCCTCTGACAGGTAACCCTCCGACAGGTAAACCTCTGACAGGTAACCCTCTGACAGGTAACCCTCCGACAGGTAACCCTCTGACAGGTAACCCACTGACAGGTAACCCTCCGACAGGTAACCCACTGACAGGTAACCCACTGACAGCTAACCCTCTGACAGGTAACCCTCCGACAGGTAACCCTGACAGGTAACGCTCCGACAGGTAACCCTCCGACAGGTAACCCACCGACAGGTAACCCACTGACAGGTAACCCACTGACAGGTAACCCTCCGACAGGTAACCCTGACAGGTAACCCACTGACAGGTAACCCACTGACAGGTAACCCTCCGACAGGTAACCCTGACAGGTAACCCACTGACAGGTAACCCTCCGACAGGTAACCCTCCGACAGGTAACCCACCAACAGGTAACCCACTGACAGGTAACCCACTGACAGGTAACCCTCCGACAGGTAACCCTGACAGGTAACCCACTGACAGGTAACCCTCCGACAGGTAACCCACTGACAGTTAACCCACTGACAGGTAACCCTCCGACAGGTAACCCTCCGACAGGTAACCCTCTGACAGGTAACCCTCTGACAGGTAACCCTCCGACAGGTAACCCACTGACAGGTAACCCACCAACAGGTAACCCTCCGACAGGTAACCCACTGACAGGTAACCCTCCGACAGGTAACCCTCCGACAGGTAACCCTCTGACGGGTAACCCTCCGACAGGTAACCCTCCGACAGGTAACCCTCTGACAGGTAACCCACTGACAGGTAACCCTCTGACAGGTAACCCTCCGACAGGTAACCCACTGACAGGTAACCCACCGACAGGTAACCCTCCGACAGGTAACCCTCCGACAGGTAACCCTCTGACGGGTAACCCTCCGACAGGTAACCCTCCGACAGGTAACCCTCTGACAGGTAACCCACTGACAGGTAACCCTCTGACAGGTAACCCTCCGACAGGTAACCCACTGACAGGTAACCCACTGACAGGTAACCCTCCGACAGGTAACCCTCCGACAGGTAACCCTGTCAGGTAACCCTCCGACAGGTAACCCTCCGACAGGTAACCCTCTGACAGGTAACCGTCCGACAGGTAACCCTCCGACAGGTAACCCACTGACAGGTAACCCTCCGACAGGTAACCCACCGACAGGTAACCCACTGACAGGTAACCCTCCGACAGGTAACCCTCTGACAGGTAACCCTCTGACAGGTAACCCTCCGACAGGTAACCCACCGACAGGTAACCCACTGACAGGTAACCCTGACAGGTAACCCTCCGACAGGTAACCCACCGACAGGTAACCCTCCGACAGGTAACCCTCTGACAGGTAACCCTCTGACAGGTAACCCTCCAACAGGTAACCCTGACAGGTAACCCACTGACAGGTAACTCACCGACGGGTAACCCACTGACAGGTAACCCTCTGACAGGTAACCCTCCGACAGGTAACCCTCTGACAGGTAACCCACTGACAGGTAACTCTCCGACAGGTAACCCACTGACAGGTAACCCACTGACAGGTAACCCTCCGACAGGTAACCCACCGACAGGTAACCCTCCGACAGGTAACCCACTGACAGGTAATCCTCTGACAGGTAACCCTCTGACAGGTAACTCTCCGACAGGTAACCCACTGACAGGTAACCCACTGACAGGTAACCCACTGACAGGTAACCCTCTGACAGGTAACCCACTGACAGGTAACTCTCCGACAGGTAACCCTCCGACAGGTAACCCTCCGACAGGTAACCCACTGACAGGTAACCCTCTGACAGGTAACCCTCTGACAGGTAACTCTCCGACAGGTAACCCTCTGACAGGTAACCCACCGACAGGTAACTCTCCGACAGGTAACCCACTGACAGGTAACCCTCCGACAGGTAACCCTCCGACAGGTAACCCACTGACAGGTAACCCACTGACAGGTAACCCTCCGACAGGTAACCCTGACAGGTAACGCTCCGACAGGTAACCCTCCGACAGGTAACCCTCCGACAGGTAACCCACCAACAGGTAACCCACTGACAGGTAACCCACTGACAGGTAACCCTCCGACAGGTAACCCTGACAGGTAACCCACTGACAGGTAACCCTCCGACAGGTAACCCTCCGACAGGTAACCCTCTGACAGGTAACCCTCTGACAGGTAACCCTCCGACAGGTAACCCACTGACAGGTAACCCACCAACAGGTAACCCTCCGACAGGTAACCCACTGACAGGTAACCCACCGACAGGTAACCCTCCGACAGGTAACCCTCCGACAGGTAACCCTCTGACGGGTAACCCTCCGACAGGTAACCCTCCGACAGGTAACCCTCTGACAGGTAACCCACTGACAGGTAACCCTCTGACAGGTAACCCTCCGACAGGTAACCCACTGACAGGTAACCCACTGACAGGTAACCCTCCGACAGGTAACCCTCCGACAGGTAACCCACTGACAGGTAACCCTCCGACAGGTAACCCTCCGACAGGTAACCCTGTCAGGTAACCCTCCGACAGGTAACCCTCCGACAGGTAACCCTCTGACAGGTAACCGTCCGACAGGTAACCCTCCGACAGGTAACCCACTGACAGGTAACCCTCCGACAGGTAACCCTCCGACAGGTAACCCACCGACAGGTAACCCACTGACAGGTAACCCTCCGACAGGTAACCCTCTGACAGGTAACCCTCCGACAGGTAACCCACCGACAGGTAACCCACTGACAGGTAACCCTGACAGGTAACCCTCCGACAGGTAACCCACCGACAGGTAACCCACCGACAGGTAACCCACTGACAGGTAACCCTCCGACAGGTAACCCTCTGACAGGTAACCCTCTGACAGGTAACCCTCCGACAGGTAACCCACCGACAGGTAACCCACTGACAGGTAACCCTGACAGGTAACCCTCCGACAGGTAACCCACCGACAGGTAACCCTCCGACAGGTAACCCACTGACAGGTAACTCACCGACGGGTAACCCACTGACAGGTAACCCTCTGACAGGTAACCCTCCGACAGGTAACCCTCTGACAGGTAACCCACTGACAGGTAACTCTCCGACAGGTAACCCACTGACAGGTAACCCACTGACAGGTAACCCTCCGACAGGTAACCCACCGACAGGTAACCCTCCGACAGGTAACCCTCCGACAGGTAACCCACTGACAGGTAACCCTCTGACAGGTAACCCTCCGACAGGTAACCCTCTGACAGGTAACCCACTGACAGGTAACTCTCCGACAGGTAACCCTCCAACAGGTAACCCACTGACAGGTAACCCTCTGACAGGTAACCCTCTGACAGGTAACTCTCCGACAGGTAACCCACTGACAGGTAACCCACTGACAGGTAACCCTCCGACAGGTAACCCTCCGACAGGTAACCCACTGACAGGTAACCCTCTGACAGGTAACCCTCTGACAGGTAACTCTCCGACAGGTAACCCTCTGACAGGTAACCCACCGACAGGTAACTCTCCGACAGGTAACCCACTGACAGGTAACCCTCCGACAGGTAACCCTCCGACAGGTAACCCACTGACAGGTAACCCTCTGACAGGTAACCCTCTGACAGGTAACCCTCCGACAGGTAACCCACTGACAGGTAACCCACTGACAGGTAACCCTCCGACAGGTAACCCTCTGACAGGTAACCCTCTGACAGGTAACCCTCTGACAGGTAACCCACTGACAGGTAACTCTCCGACAGGTAACCCTCTGACAGGTAACCCTCTGACAGGTAACTCTCCGACAGGTAACCCTCTGACAGGTAACCCTCTGACAGGTAACTCTCCGACAGGTAACCCTCTGACAGGTAACCCTCCGACAGGTAACCCTCCGACAGGTAACCCACCGACAGGTAACCCACTGACAGGTAACCCTCCGACAGGTAACCCACCGACAGGTAACCCTCCGACAGGTAACCCTCCGACAGGTAACCCACCAACAGGTAACCCTCCGACAGGTAACCCTCTGACAGGTAACCCTCCGACAGGTAACCCTCTGACAGGTAACCCACTGACAGGTAACCCTCCGACAGGTAACCCTCCGACAGGTAACCCTGACAGGTAACGCTCCGACAGGTAACCCTCCGACAGGTAACCCTCTGACAGGTAACCCTCCGACAGGTAACCCACTGACAGGTAACCAGACAGGTAACTCTCCGACAGGTAACCCTCCGACAGGTAACCCTCCGACAGGTAACCCACCAACAGGTAACCCACTGACAGGTAACCCACTGACAGGTAACCCTCCGACAGGTAACCCTGACAGGTAACCCACCGACAGGTAACCCTCCGACAGGTAACCCTCTGACAGGTAACCCACTGACAGGTAACCCTCCGACAGGTAACCCTCTGACAGGTAACCCACTGACAGGTAACCCTCCGACAGGTAACCCTCTGACAGGTAACCCTCTGACAGGTAACCCTCCGACAGGTAACCCACTGACAGGTAACCCTCCGACAGGTAACCCTCCGACAGGTAACCCTCCGACAGGTAATCCACCAACAGGTAACCCTCCGACAGGTAACCCACTGACAGGTAACCCACCGACAGGTAACCCTCCGACAGGTAACCCTCCGACAGGTAACCCACTGACAGGTAACCCACCGACAGGTAACCCTCCGACAGGTAACCCTCCGACAGGTAATCCACCAACAGGTATCCCTCCGACAGGTAACCCACCGACAGGTAACCCACTGACATGTAACCCTCCGACAGGTAACCCTCTGACAGGTAACCCACTGACAGGTAACCCACCGACAGGTAACCCTCCGACAGGTAACCCTCCGACAGGTAACCCTCCGACAGGTAACCCTCTAAAAGGTAACCCTCCGACAGGTAACCCTGACAGGTAACCCACTGACAGGTAACTCACCGACAGGTAACCCACTGACAGGTAACCCTCCGACAGGTAACCCTCTGACAGGTAACTCACCGACGGGTAACCCACTGACAGGTAACCCTCCGACAGGTAACCCTCTGACAGGTAACCCTCCGACAGGTAACCCACTGACAGGTAACTCTCCGACAGGTAACCCCCTGACAGGTAACCCTCTGACAGGTAACCCTCTGACAGGTAACCCTATGACAGGTAACCCTCCGACAGGTAACCCTGACATGTAACCCTCTGACAGGTAACCCTCCGACAGGTAACCCTCTGACAGGTAACCCTCCGACAGGTAACCCTTCGACAGGTAACCCTCCGACAGGTAACCCTGACAGGTAACTCTCCGACAGGTAACCCTCTGACAGGTAACCCTCTGACAGGTAACCCTCCGACAGGTAACCCTCCGACAGGTAACCCACTGACAGGTAGCCCACTGACAGCTAACCCTCTGACAGGTAACCCTCCGACAGGTAACCCTGACAGGTAACCCACTGACAGGTAACCCTCCGACAGGTAACCCTCCGACAGGTAACCCTCTGACAGGTAACCCTCTGACAGGTAACCCTCCGACAGGTAACCCACTGACAGGTAACCCACCAACAGGTAACCCTCCGACAGGTAACCCACTGACAGGTAACCCACCGACAGGTAACCCTCCGACAGGTAACCCTCCGACAGGTAACCCTCTGACGGGTAACCCTCCGACAGGTAACCCTCTGACAGGTAACCCACTGACAGGTAACCCTCTGACAGGTAACCCTCCGACAGGTAACCCACTGACAGGTAACCCACTGACAGGTAACCCTCCGACAGGTAACCCTCCGACAGGTAACCCACTGACAGGTAACCCTCCGACAGGTAACCCTCCGACAGGTAACCCTGTCAGGTAACCCTCCGACAGGTAACCCTCCGACAGGTAACCCTCTGACAGGTAACCGTCCGACAGGTAACCCTCCGACAGGTAACCCACTGACAGGTAACCCTCCGACAGGTAACCCACCGACAGGTAACCCACTGACAGGTAACCCTCCGACAGGTAACCCTCTGACAGGTAACACTCTGACAGGTAACCCTCCGACAGGTAACTCACCGACGGGTAACCCACTGACAGGTAACCCTCTGACAGGTAACCCTCTGACAGGTAACCCACTGACAGGTAACTCTCCGACAGGTAACCCACTGACAGGTAACCCACTGACAGGTAACCCTCCGACAGGTAACCCACCGACAGGTAACCCTCCGACAGGTAACCCTCCGACAGGTAACCCACTGACAGGTAACCCTCTGACAGGTAACCCTCCGACAGGTAACCCTCTGACAGGTAACCCACTGACAGGTAACTCTCCGACAGGTAACCCTCCAACAGGTAACCCACTGACAGGTAACCCTCTGACAGGTAACCCTCTGACAGGTAACTCTCCGACAGGTAACCCACTGACAGGTAACCCTCCGACAGGTAACCCTCCGACAGGTAACCCTCTGACAGGTAACCCTCTGACAGGTAACTCTCCGACAGGTAACCCACTGACAGGTAACCCTCCGACAGGTAACCCTCCGACAGGTAACCCACTGACAGGTAACCCTCCGACAGGTAACCCTCCGACAGGTAACCCACTGACAGGTAACCCTCCGACAGGTAACCCTCCGACAGGTAACCCACTGACAGGTAACCCTCTGACAGGTAACCCTCCGACAGGTAACCCACTGACAGGTAACCCACTGACAGGTAACCCACCGACAGGTAACTCTCCGACAGGTAACCCACTGACAGGTAACCCTCCGACAGGTAACCCTCCGACAGGTAACCCACTGACAGGTAACCCTCTGACAGGTAACCCTCCGACAGGTAACCCACTGACAGGTAACCCACTGACAGGTAACCCTCCGACAGGTAACCCTCCGACAGGTAACCCTCTGACAGGTAACCCTCTGACAGGTAACCCACTGACAGGTAACTCTCCGACAGGTAACCCTCTGACAGGTAACCCTCTGACAGGTAACTCTCCGACAGGTAACCCTCTGACAGGTAACCCTCTGACAGGTAACTCTCCGACAGGTAACCCTCTGACAGGTAACCCTCCGACAGGTAACCCTCCGACAGGTAACCCACCGACAGGTAACCCTCTGACAGGTAACCCTCCGACAGGTAACCCACTGACAGGTAACCCACCGACAGGTAACCCTCCGACAGGTAACCCTCCGACAGGTAACCCTCTGACAGGTAACCCACCAACAGGTAACCCACTGACAGGTAACCCACTGACAGCTAACCCTCTGACAGGTAACCCTCCGACAGGTAACCCTCTGACAGGTAACCCACTGACAGGTAACCCTGACAGGTAACGCTCCGACAGGTAACCCTCCGACAGGTAACCCTCTGACAGGTAACCCTCCGACAGGTAACCCACTGACAGGTAACCCGACAGGTAACTCTCCGACAGGTAACCCTCCGACAGGTAACCCTCCGACAGGTAACCCACTGACAGGTAACCCGACAGGTAACTCTCCGACAGGTAACCCACTGACAGGTAACCCACTGACAGGTAACCCTCCGACAGGTAACCCTGACAGGTAACCCACCGACAGGTAACCCTCCGACAGGTAACCCTCTGACAGGTAACCCTCTGACAGGTAACCCTCCGACAGGTAACCCACTGACAGGTAACCCACCAACAGGTAACCCTCCGACAGGTAACCCACTGACAGGTAACCCACCGACAGGTAACCCTCCGACAGGTAACCCTCCGACAGGTAACCCACTGACAGGTAACCCTCTGACAGGTAACCCTCTGACAGGTAACCCTCCGACAGGTAACCCACTGACAGGTAACCCACCGACAGGTAACCCTCCGACAGGTAACCCGCCGACAGGTAACCCACTGACAGGTAACCCACCGACAGGTAACCCACTGACATGTAACCCTCCGACAGGTAACCCACCAACAGGTAACCCACTGACAGGTAACCCACCAACAGGTAACCCTCCGACAGGTAACCCTCTGACAGGTAACCCACTGACAGGTAACCCTGACAGGTAACCCTCCGACAGGTAACCCACCGACAGGTAACCCTCCGACAGGTAACCCTCTGACAGGTAACCCTCTAAAAGGTAACCCTCCGACAGGTAACCCTGACAGGTAACCCACTGACAGGTAACTCACCGACGGGTAACCCACTGACAGGTAACCCTCTGACAGGTAACCCTCCGACAGGTAACCCTCTGACAGGTAACTCTCCGACAGGTAACCCACTGACAGGTAACCCTCCGACAGGTAACCCTCTGACAGGTAACTCACCGACGGGTAACCCACTGACAGGTAACCCTCCGACAGGTAACCCTCTGACAGGTAACCCTCCGACAGGTAACCCACTGACAGGTAACTCTCCGACAGGTAACCCACTGACAGGTAACCCACTGACAGGTAACCCTCCGACAGGTAACCCACCGACAGGTAACCCCCTGACAGGTAACCCTGACAGGTAACCCTCCGACAGGTAACCCACTGACAGGTAACCCTCTGACAGGTAACCCTCCGACAGGTAACCCTCTGACAGGTAACCCACTGACAGGTAACTCTCCGACAGGTAACCCTCCGACAGGTAACCCACTGACAGGTAACCCTCTGACAGGTAACCCTCTGACAGGTAACTCTCCGACAGGTAACTCTCCGACAGGTAACCCTCCGACAGGTAACCCTCCGACAGGTAACCCTCTGACAGGTAACCCTCTGACACGTAACTCTCCGACAGGTAACCCACTGACAGGTAACCCTCCGACAGGTAACCCTCCGACAGGTAACCCACTGACAGGTAACCCTCTGACAGGTAACTCTCCGACAGGTAACCCACTGACAGGTAACCCTCCGACAGGTAACCCTCCGACAGGTAACCCTCTGACAGGTAACCCACTGACAGGTAACTCTCCGACAGGTAACCCACTGACAGGTAACCCTCCGACAGGTAACCCTCTGACAGGTAACCCTCTGACAGGTAACTCTCCGACAGGTAACCCTCTGACAGGTAACCCTCCGACAGGTAACCCTCCGACAGGTAACCCACTGACAGGTAACCCTCCGACAGGTAACCCTCCGACAGGTAACCCTCTGACAGGTAATCCACTGACAGGTAACCCTCTGACAGGTAACCCACTGACAGGTAACCCACTGACAGGTAACCCTCCGACAGGTAACCCTCCGACAGGTAACCCTCTGACAGGTAACTCTCCGACAGGTAACCCACTGACAGGTAACCCTCTGACAGGTAACCCTCCGACAGGTAACCCTCCGACAGGTAACCCACTGACAGGTAACTCTCCGACAGGTAACCCTCCGACAGGTAACCCACTGACAGGTAACCCACCGACAGGTAACCCACCGACAGGTAACCCTCCGACAGGTAACCCTCCGACAGGTAACCATCCCAGAGCCATTCCCCTATTATCCTATATTTCCCCATGGCCATTCCACCCTAACCTGTACATCCCTGGGCACTACGGGACAATTTAGCATGGCCAATCCACCCTAACCCGCACATCCCGGGGCAGTACGGGACAATTTAGCATGGCCAATCCACCCTAACCTGCACATCCCTGGACACTACGGGACAATTTAGCATGGCCAATCCATCCTAACCTGCACATCCCTGGGCACTGTGGGACAATTTAGCATGGCCAATCCACCCTAACCTGCACATCCCTGGGCACTACGGGACAATTTAGCATGGCCAATCCACCCTAACCTGCACATCCCTGGGCACTACGGGACACTTTAGCATGGCCAATCCACCCTAACCTGCACATCCCTGGGCACGATGAGACAATTTAGCATGGCCAACCCACCCTAACCTGCACATCCCTGGGCACTACGGGACACTTTAGCATGGCCAATCCACCCTAACCTGCACATCCCTGGGCACTACGGGACATTTTAGCATGGCCAATCCACCCTAACCTGCACATCCCTGGGCACTATGCGACAATTTAGCATGGCCAACCCACCCTAACCTGCACATCCCTGGGCACTACGGGACAATTTAGCATGGCCAATCCACCCTAACCTGCACATCCCTGGGCACTACGGGACAATTTAGCATGGCCAATCCACCCTAACCTGCACATCCCTGGGCACTACGGGACAATTTAGCATGGCCAATCCACCCTAACCTGCACATCCCTGGGCACTACGGGACAATTTAGCATGGCCAATCCACCCTAACCTGCACATCCCTGGGCACTACGGGACACTTTAGCATGGTCAATCCACCCTAACCTGCACATCCCTGGGCACGATGAGACAATTTAGCATGGCCAATCCACCCTAACCTGCACATCCCTGGGCACTATGGGACAATTTAGCATGGCCAATCCACCCTAACCTGCACATCCCTGGGCACTACGGGACACTTTAGCATGGCCAATCCACCCTAACCTGCACATCCCTGGGCACTATGGGACAATTTAGCATGGCCAATCCACCCTAACCTGCACATCCCTGGGCACGATGAGACAATTTAGCATGGCCAACCCACCCTAACCTGCACATCCCTGGGCACTATGGGACAATTTAGCATGGCCAATCCACCCTAACCTGCACATCCCTGGGCACTACGGGACACTTTAGCATGGCCAATCCACCCTAACCTGCACATCCCTGGGCACGATGAGACAATTTAGCATGGCCAACCCACCCTAACCTGCACATCCCTGGGCACTATTGGACAATTTAGCATGGCCAATCCACCCTAACCTGCACATCCCTGGGCACAATGGGACAATTTAGCATGGCCAATCCACACTAACCTGCACATCCCTGGGCACTACGGGACAATGTAGCATGTCCAATCCACCCTAACCTGCACATCCCTGGGCACTACGGGACAATGTAGCATGGCCAATCCACCCTAACCTGCACATCCCTGGGCACTACGGGACAATTTAGCATGGCCAATCCACCCTAATCTGCACATCCCTGGGCACTACGGGACAATTTAGCATGGCCAATCCACCCTAACTGCACATCCCTGGGCACTACGGGACAATTTAGCATGGCCAATCCACCCTAACCTGCACATCCCTGGGCACTACGGGACAATTTAGCATGGCCAATCCACCCTAACCTGCACATCCCTGGGCACTACGGGACACTTTAGCATGGCCAATCCACCCTAACCTGCACATCCCTGGGCACGATGAGACAATTTAGCATGGCCAACCCACCCTAACCTGCACATCCCTGGGCACTACGGGACAATTTAGCATGGCCAATCCACCCTAACCTGCCCATCCCTGGGCACTACGGGACAATTTAGCATGGCCAATTCACCCTAACCTGCACATCCCTGGGCACTACGGGACAATTTCACATGGCCAATCCATCCTAACCTGCACATCCCTGGGCACTATGGGACAATTTAGCATGGCCAATCCACACTAACCTGCACATCCCTGGGGCACTATGGGACAATTTAGAATGGCCAATCCATCCTAACCTGCACATCCCTGGGCACTATGGGACAATTTAGCATGGCCAATCCACACTAACCTGCACATCCCTGGGCACTACGGGACAATTTAGCATGGCCAATCCACCCTAACCTGCACATCCCTGGACACTACGGGACAATTTAGCATGGCCAATCCATCCTAACCTGCACATCCCTGGGCACTATGGAACAATTTAGCATGGCCAATCCACCCTAACCTGCACATCCCTGGGCACTACGGGACAATTTAGCATGGCCAATCCACCCTAACCTGCACATCCCTGGGCACTACGGGACAATGTAGCATGGCCAATCCACCCTAACCTGCACATCCCTGGGCACTACGGGACATTTTAGCATGGCCAATCCACCCTAACCTGCACATCCCTGGGCACTATGGGACAATTTAGCATGGCCAATCCACCCTAACCTGCACATCCCTGGGCACTACGGCACAATTTAGCATGGCCAATCCACCCGAACCTGCACATCCCTGGGCACTACGGAACACTTTAGCATGGTCAATCCACCCTAACCTGCACATCCCTGGGCACTACGGGACAATTTAGCATGGCCAATCCACCCTAACCTGCACATCCCTGGGCACTACGGGACACTTTAGCATGGTCAATCCACCCTAACCTGCACATCCCTGGGCACGATGAGACAATTTAGCATGGCCAATCCACCCTAACCTGCACATCCCTGGGCACTACGGGACAATTTAGCATGGCCAATCCACCCTAACCTGCACATCCCTGGGCACTACGGGACAATTTAGCATGGCCAATCCACCCTAACCTGCACATCCCTGGGCACTACGGGACACTTTAGCATGGTCAATCCACCCTAACCTGCACATCCCTGGGCACGATGAGACAATTTAGCATGGCCAATCCACCCTAACCTGCACATCCCTGGGCACTATGGGACAATTTAGCATGGCCAATCCACCCTAACCTGCACATCCCTGGGCACTACGGGACACTTTAGCATGGCCAATCCACCCTAACCTGCACATCCCTGGGCACGATGAGACAATTTAGCATGGCCAACCCACCCTAACCTGCACATCCCTGGCACTATGGGACAATTTAGCATGGCCAATCCACCCTAACCTGCACATCCCTGGGCACTACGGGACACTTTAGCATGGCCAATCCACCCAAACCTGCACATCCCTGGGCACTATGGGACAATTTAGCATGGCCAATCCACCCTAACCTGCACATCCCTGGGCACAATGGGACAATTTAGCATGGCCAATCCACACTAACCTGCACATCCCTGGGCACTACGGGACAATGTAGCATGGCCAATCCACCCTAACCTGCACATCCCTGGGCAGTACGGGACAATGTAGCATGGCCAATCCACCCTAACCTGCACATCCCTGGGTACTACGGGACAATTTAGCATGGCCAATCCACCCTAATCTGCACATCCCTGGGCACTACGGGACAATGTAGCATGGCCAATCCACCCTAACCTGCACATCCCTGGGCACTATGGGACAATTTAGCATGGCCAATCCACCCTAACCTGCACATCCCTGGGCACTACGGGACAATTTAGCATGGCCAATCCACCCTAACCTGCACATCCCTGGGCACTACGGGACACTTTAGCATGGCCAATCCACCCTAACCTGCACATCCCTGGGCACTACGGGACAATTTAGCATGGCCAACCCACCCTAACCTGCACATCCCTGGGCACTATGGGACAATTTAGCATGGCCAATCCACACTAACCTGCACATCCCTGGGCACTACGGGACAATTTAGCATGGCCAATCCACCCTAACCTGCACATCCCTGGACACTACGGGACAATTTAGCATGGCCAATCCATCCTAACCTGCACATCCCTGGGCACTATGGGACAATTTAGCATGGCCAATCCACCCTAACCTGCACATCCCTGGGCACTACGGGACAATTTAGCATGGCCAATCCACCCTAACCTGCACATCCCTGGGCACTACGGGACACTTTAGCATGGCCACTCCACACTAACCTGCACATCCCTGGGCACGATGAGACAATTTAGCATGGCCAACCCACCCTAACCTGCACATCCCTGGGCACTACGGGACAATTTAGCATGGCCAATCCACCCTAACCTGCACATCCCTGGGCACTACGGGACAATTTAGCATGGCCAATCCACCCTAACCTGCACATCCCTGGGGCACTACAGGACAATTTAGCATGGCCAATCCACCCTAACCTGCACATCCCTAGGCACTACGGGACAATGTAGCATGGCCAATCCACCCTAACCTGCACATCCCTGGGCACTACGGGACAATGTAGCATGGCCAATCCACCCCAACCTGCACATCCCTGGGCACTACGGGACAATGTAGCATGGCCAATCCACCCAAACCTGCACATCCCTGGGCACTATGGGACAATTTAGCATGGCCAATCCACTCTAACCTGCACATCCCTGGGCACTACGGGACAATTTACCATGGTCAATCCACCCTAACCTGCCCATCCCTGGGCACTACGGGACAATTTAGCATGGCCAATCCACCCTAACCTGCACATCCCTGGACACTATGGGACAATTTAGCATGGCCAATCCACCCTAACTGCACATCCCTGGGCACTATGGGACAATTTAGCATGGCCAATCCACCCTAACCTGCACATCCCTGGGCACTACGGGACAATTTAGCATGGCCAATCCACCCTAACCTGCACATCCCTGGGCACTACGGGACACTTTAGCATGGCCAATCCACCCTAACCTGCACATCCCTGGGCACGATCAGACAATTTAGCATGGCCAACCCACCCTAACCTGCACATCCCTGGGTACTACGGGACAATTTAGCATGGCCAATCCACCCTAATCTGCACATCCCTGGGCACTACGGGACAATTTAGCATGGCCAATCCACCCTAACTGCACATCCCTGGGCACTACGGGACAATTTAGCATGGCCAATCCACCCTAACCTGCACATCCCTGGGCACTACGGGACAATTTAGCATGGCCAATCCACCCTAACCTGCACATCCCTGGGCACTACGGGACACTTTAGCATGGCCAATCCACCCTAACCTGCACATCCCTGGGCACTACGGGACAATTTAGCATGGCCAACCCACCCTAACCTGCACATCCCTGGGCACTATGGGACAATTTAGCATGGCCAATCCACACTAACCTGCACATCCCTGGGCACTACGGGACAATTTAGCATGGCCAATCCACCCTAACCTGCACATCCCTGGACACTACGGGACAATTTAGCATGGCCAATCCATCCTAACCTGCACATCCCTGGGCACTATGGGACAATTTAGCATGGCCAATCCACCCTAACCTGCACATCCCTGGGCACTACGGGACAATTTAGCATGGCCAATCCACCCTAACCTGCACATCCCTGGGCACTACGGGACACTTTAGCATGGCCACTCCACACTAACCTGCACATCCCTGGGCACGATGAGACAATTTAGCATGGCCAACCCACCCTAACCTGCACATCCCTGGGCACGACGGGACAATTTAGCATGGCCAATCCACCCTAACCTGCACATCCCTGGGCACTACGGGACAATTTAGCATGGCCAATCCACCCTAACCTGCACATCCCTGGGGCACTACAGGACAATTTAGCATGGCCAATCCACCCTAACCTGCACATCCCTAGGCACTACGGGACAATGTAGCATGGCCAATCCACCCTAACCTGCACATCCCTGGGCACTACGGGACAATGTAGCATGGCCAATCCACCCCAACCTGCACATCCCTGGGCACTACGGGACAATGTAGCATGGCCAATCCACCCCAACCTGCACATCCCTGGGCACTATGGGACAATTTAGCATGGCCAATCCACTCTAACCTGCACATCCCTGGGCACTACGGGACAATTTACCATGGTCAATCCACCCTAACCTGCCCATCCCTGGGCACTACGGGACAATTTAGCATGGCCAATCCACCCTAACCTGCACATCCCTGGACACTATGGGACAATTTAGCATGGCCAATCCACCCTAACTGCACATCCCTGGGCACTATGGGACAATTTAGCATGGCCAATCCACCCTAACCTGCACATCCCTGGGCACTACGGGACAATTTAGCATGGCCAATCCACCCTAACCTGCACATCCCTGGGCACTACGGGACACTTTAGCATGGCCAATCCACCCTAACCTGCACATCCCTGGGCACGATGAGACAATTTAGCATGGCCAACCCACCCTAACCTGCACATCCCTGGGCACTACGGGACAATTTAGCATGGCCAATCCACCCTAACCTGCGCATCCCTGGGCACTACGGGACAATTTAGCATGGCCAATTCACCCTAACCTGCACATCCCTGGGCACTACGGGACAATTTCACATGGCCAATCCATCCTAACCTGCACATCCCTGGGCACTATGGGACAATTTAGCATGGCCAATCCACACTAACCTGCACATCCCTGGGGCACTATGGGACAATTTAGCATGGCCAATCCATCCTAACCTGCACATCCCTGGGCACTATGGGACAATTTAGCATGGCCAATCCACACTAACCTGCACATCCCTGGGCACTACGGGACAATTTAGCATGGCCAATCCACCCTAACCTGCACATCCCTGGACACTACGGGACAATTTAGCATGGCCAATCCATCCTAACCTGCACATCCCTGGGCACTATGGGACAATTTAGCATGGCCAATCCACCCTAACCTGCACATCCCTGGGCACTACGGGACAATTTAGCATGGCCAATCCACCCTAACCTGCACATCCCTGGGCACTACGGGACACTTTAGCATGGCCAATCCACCCTAACCTGCACATCCCTGGGCACGATGAGACAATTTAGCATGGACAACCCACCCTAACCTGCACATCCCTGGGCACTACGGGACAATTTAGCATGGCCAATCCACCCTAACCTGCACATCCCTGGGCACTACGGGACAATTTAGCATGGCCAATCCACCCTAACCTGCACATCCCTGGGCACTACGGGACAATGTAGCATGGCCAATCCACCCTAACCTGCACATCCCTGGGCACTACGGGACAATGTAGCATGGCCAATCCACCCCAACCAGCACATCCCTGGGCACTACGGGACAATGTAGCATGGCCAATCCACTCTAACCTGCACATCCCTGGGCACTACGGGACAATTTACCATGGTCAATCCACCCTAACCTGCCCATCCCTGGGCACTACGGGACAATTTAGCATGGCCAATCCACCCTAACTGCACATCCCTGGGCACTATGGGACAATTTAGCATGGCCAATCCACCCTAACCTGCACATCCCTGGGCACTACGGGACAATTTAGCATGGCCAATCCACCCTAACCTGCACATCCCTGGGCACTACGGGACACTTTAGCATGGCCAATCCACCCTAACCTGCACATCCATGGGCACGATGAGACAATTTAGCATGGCCAATCCACCCTAACCTGCACATCCCTGGGCACGACGGGACAATTTAGCATGGCCAACCCACCCTAACCTGCACATCCCTGGGCACTACGGGACAATTTAGCATGGCCAATCCACCCTAACCTGCACATCCCTGGGCACTACGGGACAATTTAGCATGGCCAATCCACCCCAACCTGCACATCCCTGGGCACTACGGGACAATGTAGCATGGCCAATCCACCCTAACCTGCACATCCCTGGGCACTACGGGACATTTTAGCATGGCCAATCCACCCTAACCTGCACATCCCTGGGCACGAATGGACAATTTAGCATGGCCAACCCACCCTAACCTGCACATCCCTGGGCACTACGGGACAATTTAGCATGGCCAATCCACCCTAACCTGCACATCCCTGGGCACTACGGGACAATTTAGCATGGCCAATCCACCCTAACCTGCACATCCCTGGGCACTACGGGACAATGTAGCATGGCCAATCCACCCTAACCTGCACATCCCTGGACACTATGGGACATTTTAGCATGGCCAATCCACCCTAACCTGCACATCCCTGGGCACTACGGGACAATTTAGCATGGCCAATCCACCCTAACCTGCACATCCCTGGGCACTACGGGACAATTTAGCATGGCCAATCCACCCTAACCTGCACATCCCTGGGCACTACGGGACAATTTAGCATGGCCAATCCACCCTAACCTGCACATCCCTGGGCACTACGGGACACTTTAGCATGGCCAATCCACCCTAACCTGCACATCCCTGGGCACGATGAGACAATTTAGCATGGCCAACCCACCCTAACCTGCACATCCCTGGGCACTATGGGACAATTTAGCATGGCCAATCCACCCTAACCTGCACATCCCTGGGCACTACGGGACACTTTAGCATGGCCAATCCACCCTAACCTGCACATCCCTGGGCACGATGAGACAATTTAGCATGGCCAACCCACCCTAACCTGCACGTCACTGGGCACTATGGGACAATTTAGCATGGCCAATCCACCCTAACCTGCACATCCCTGGGCACAATGGGACAATTTTGCATGGCCAATCCACACTAACCTGCACATCCCTGGGCACTACGGGACAATGTAGCATGGCCAATCCACCCTAACCTGCACATCCCTGGGCACTACGGGACAATGTAGCATGGCCAATCCACCCTAACCTGCACATCCCTGGGCACTATGGGACAATTTAGCATGGCCAATCCACCCTAACCTGCACATCCCTGGGCACTACGGGACAATTTAGCATGGTCAATCCACCTTAACCTGCACATCCCTGGGCACTACGGGACAACTTAGCATGGCTAATCCACCCTAACTGCACATCCCTGGGCACTACGGGACAATGCAGCATGGCCAATCCACCCTAACCTGCACATCCCTGGGCACTACGGGACAATGTAGCATGGCCAATCCACCCTAACCTGCACATCCCTGGGCACTACGGGACAATTTAGCATGGCCAATCCACCCTAACCTGCACATCCCTGGGCACTACGGGACAATTTAGCATGGCCAATCCACCCTAACCTGCACATCCCTGGGCACTACGGGACAATTTAGCATGGCCAATCCACCCTAACCTGCACATCCCTGGGCACTACGGGATAATTTAGCATGGCCAATCCACCCTAACCTGCACATCCCTGGGCACTACGGGACAATTTAGCATGGCGAATCCACCCTAACCTGCACATCCCTGGGCACTACGGGGCAATGTAGCATGGCCAATCCACCCTAACCTGCACATCCCTGGGCACTATGCGACAATTTAGCATGGCCAATCCACCCTAACCTGCACATCCCTGGGCACTATTGGACAATTTAGCATGGCCAATCCACCCTAACCTGCACATCCCTGGGCACTACGGGACAATTTAGCATGGCCAATCCACCCTAACCTGCACATCCCTGGGCACTACGGGACAATTTAGCATGGCCAACCCACCCTAACCTGCACATCCCTGGGCACTACGGGACAATTTAGCATGGCCAATCCACCCTAACCTGCACATCCCTGGGCACTACGGGACAATTTAGCATGGCCAATCCACCCCAACCTGCACATCCCTGGGCACTACGGGACAATGTAGCATGGCCAATCCACCCTAACCTGCACATCCCTGGGCACTACGGGACATTTTAGCATGGCCAATCCACCCTAACCTGCACATCCCTGGGCACTATGGGACAATTTAGCATGGCCAATCCACCCTAACCTGCACATCCCTGGGCACTACGGGACAATTTAGCATGGCCAATCCACCCTAACCTGCACATCCCTGGGCACTATGGGACAATTTAGCATGGCCAATCCACCCTAACCTGCACATCCCTGGGCACTACGGGACACTTTAGCATGGCCAATCCACCCTAACCTGCACATCCCTGGGCACGATGAGACAATTTAGCATGGCCAACCCACCCTAACCTGCACATCACTGGGCACTATGGGACAATTTAGCATGGCCAATCCACCCTAACCTGCACATCCCTGGGCACAATGGGACAATTTAGCATGGCCAATCCACACTAACCTGCACATCCCTGGGCACTACGGGACAATGTAGCATGGCCAATCCACCCTAACCTGCACATCCCTGGGCACTACGGGACAATGTAGCATGGCCAATCCACCCTAACCTGCACATCCCTGGGCACTACGGGACAATTTAGCATGGCCAATCCACCCTAACCTGCACATCCCTGGGCACTACGGGACAATTTAGCATGGTCAATCCACCTTAACCTGCACATCCCTGGGCACTACGGGACAATTTAGCATGGCTAATCCACCCTAACTGCACATCCCTGGGCACTACGGGACAATTTAGCATGGCCAATCCACCCTAACCTGCACATCCCTGGGCACTATCGGACAATTTAGCATGGCCAATCCACCTTAACCTGCACATCCCTGGGCACTACGGGACAATGCAGCATGGCCAATCCACCCTAACCTGCACATCCCTGGGCACTACGGGACAATGTAGCATGGCCAATCCACCCTAACCTGCACATCCCTGGGCACTACGGGACAATTTAGCATGGCCAATCCACCCTAACCTGCACATCCCTGGGCACTACGGGACAATGTAGCATGGCCAATCCACCCTAACCTGCACATCCCTGGGCACTACGGGACAATTTAGCATGGTCAATCCACCCTAACCTGCACATCCCTGGGCACTACGGGACAATTTAGCATGGTCAATCCACCCTAACCTGCACATCCCTGGGCACTACGGGACAATTTAGCATGGCCAATCCACCCTAACCTGCACATCCCTGGGCACTACGGGACAATTTAGCATGGCCAATCCACCCTAACCTGCACACCCCTGGGCACTACGGGATAATTTAGCATGGCCAATCCACCCTAACCTGCACATCCCTGGGCACTACGGGATAATTTCGCATGGCGAATCCACCCTAACCTGCACATCCCTGGGCACTACGGGGCAATGTAGCATGGCCAATCCACCCTAACCTGCACATCCCTGGGCACTACGGGACAATTTAGCATGGCCAATCCATCCTAACCTGCACATCCCTGGGCACTATGGGACAATTTAGCATGGCCAATCCACCCTAACCTGCACATCCCTGGGCACTATGGGACAATGTAGCATGGCCAATCCACCCTAACCTGCACATCCCTGGGCACTACGGGACAATTTAGCATGGCCAATCCATCCTAACCTGCACATCCCTGGGCACTATGGGACACTTTAGCCTGGCCAATGCAAACTCCACACAGACAGTCACCCTGAGGGGGGGATCGAACCTGGGCCCCTGGCGCCGTGAGGTAGCGGCGCTAACCTTTGAGCCCCAGGGCGCCTTATTAATTCATCCCAATGTCCCGGCCGGACTGAAGAAAGGACGTGCCGCTGGAATGCATCCTTTGGACGTCACGCTGTTCCCCATTCCTGTATTGAAAGGCACAGAGGATTGTATGTAGTGACCTCTTTTCCAGCTCTCCTCCTCCCCCTCCCCCCCAACAATCTTCCAGCCATTGGGAGGAGACTCCCACAATGCACTCCCAACCATTCTCTCTCGCTTTCGATCTCGTCTGCACTCTTCCAAATCAACCGGATCTCCCCCGGCCCGTTTCCTGATCCCATTCCTTCAGCACGTCCTGCCGAGCAAGCTCAGTGCCCCCTCAATATCTCCTCCCGCTCCCTGAGACCTTGGTCACTTTGCCACCTCAGCGCCAGCTTCCCCCGCCCAGTGCCCTGACAATGCCCTCTCCAGATGCCATTATGACAGCCCAGAGGTGTACCACCCCTTCCCTGGCATTGACAGGCTGACTCAGAATTCTTGGAAACAGAGTCACAAGAGCTGTACAGTACGGAAACAGACCCTTCGGCCCAACTCGCCTATGCCGACCCAAATATCTCAACCCAATCTAGTCCCATTTCCCCGGGATTCAGTCCAGGGAAGTCGTAGACTCATACAGCTCGGAGACAGAGCCTTCGGCCCAACTTGTCCATGCCGACCAGATATCCCAAACTAATCTCATCCCAGTTGCCAGCACTTGGCCCATATTCCCTCCAAACCCTTCCTATTCACGTCCCCATCCAGATGCCTTTTAAATGCTGTCATTGTACCAGCCTCCACCACTTCCTCTGGCAGCTCGTTCCATACACACACCACCCTCTGTGTGAAAATGTTGTCCCTCAGGTCCCTTCCCCCCCCCCCCCCCCCCCCCTCACCCCTCTAGTTCTGGACTCCCCCACCCCAGGGAAAAGACCTTGCCTATTTACCCTATCCATGCCCCCTCATGATTTTATAAACCTCTGTAAGGTCACCCCCTCAGCCTCCGATGCTCCAGGGAAAACAGCCCCAGCCTGTTCAGCCTCTCCCTGTAGCTCAAACCCTCCAACATCCTTGTAAATCTTTTCTGAACCCTTTCAGGTTTCACAACATCCTCCCTACAGCAGGGAGACCAGAATTGCACACAATATTCCAACAGTGGCCTAACCAATGTCCTGTACAGCCACATGACCTCCCGACTCCTGTACTCAATACTCTGACCAATAAAGGAAAGCATACCAAACGCCACCTTCATTATCCTATCTACTTGCGACTCCACTTTCAAGGAGCTATGAACCTACACACCCCAGGGCCTTCCCATTAAGTGTATAAGCCCTGTAGCCCCTCATGTTTATCTAAATTAAACCCCATCTGTCACTCCTCGCCCCATTGGCCCATCTGATCGCGGTCCTGTGGTGTACTCTGAGAGGACCCTCTTTGCTGTCCATTTTGTCACATCCCACCCTTCCCTTTCCCTCACCACCGAGAAAGGTCGTAGCTCCCTGAATATTGTACCCCCCCCATCTTCACCAAACCTTGGTCACTTTGCCAACCTAACGAATACATCCCCCCACCCTGTGCCTGACGACACCCTCTCCAGATGCCATTGTGAGATGACTTCCTTGGCATTGATAGACAGAACGAGGGTTGAAGAGAGGGGAGTGGCTACCCAATCACACTCTCCCAAGGAGCAATACTGGCTCCTGGGACAAAGTGGCGCATCTAGTCTCCCAGCTCGGACTCTATCCCGCCAACTTAGAGGCTGTTTGATATGCCAAGGCTCAGCCAGTGGTGCTGGGAATCACATTGGCATCCAGTTGCTCCCACCTACTGCAGCCGCAATACATCACCCTTCGCGGATTCTGTTCAAACGGAGGGCTTTGTGTTTGCGCTGACCACCGCGTGAGAGATAACTAACAGATTAAGCGGGTTAACCAGTTAAGTCGTAAACTTAAACCGGAATACCGGCCTCTGGAATGGGATCGAAATGCTGTTGAGGTTGGGGGAGCGCATAAATATCTATCACCAGCGAGGGATCAGAGACGCACCGGGATGGTCACTTGCGCTCACTGTGTTTAGCCAGAGTGTCTCTGCATTTATGTAATGCCTTCCCTGTCATTTCTGGAGGTCCCAAAGCACCTTGCGAGCCAATGAGGCGCTTTCCCCATCCTTCCCCTGCCCCCCCCCAGCAGCACAGCAAGATCCCATCAATGGGACTGATCTGGATGCTGATGCCTGCCGGGATGAGGGTAGGTGGGAC